>NW_014569702.1:123117-201011 GCF_001313835.1 Polistes canadensis | reverse complement strand
TATATATATAGCATATATAGCATATATATATACATGTATATATATAGATTCTAACCTAAATGGTTCGCATCGATCGTGTATTTTGCTTCGTTTCTTGTTCTCTTTACGTAAAAGATTCATTGAATGTTTATCATATACTATTTGTACAGCTGACATCAATCACGAACCTGTTATCGCTCTTTAACTTTATTTTTAAATTTGAGATTATTTGTTATATGTCATTTTCGTGTATAGAGAATAAAGTATCGTAATTAATATTTAAAGGTGTTGGGGCCACTGCGGTAGTTCACGCAGCATTTTGTATTCCACGCCAAGAAAAATGTGCTATAAAAAGAATAAATCTAGAAAAATGGAATACCAGTATGGACGAATTATTGGTAAGAGTATTTTTAATTACCTAATAATTACTATATACTTATATATTTTCCTAATATTCTTTCTTTACAATGATATTTATCCGTTTGAACAGAAAGAGATACAAGCAATGTCTTCTTGCAACCACGAAAATGTTGTAACTTATTATACGTCATTTGTCGTAAAAGAAGAACTTTGGCTTGTTCTAAGACTATTAGAAGGTGGATCTCTGTTGGATATAATCAAACATAAAACCAGAACCACCAACTGCAAACATGGAGTATTCGATGAAGCTACAATAGCTACTGTACTTCGAGAAGTCCTAAAAGGTCTTGAATATTTTCACAGCAATGGTCAAATACACAGGTATCACTTTGTTAATATTCTTTTTCATTTATTCAAACATTTTGAACCCTTGCGATCTGGTATAATTAAATGGGAATATAATTATATAAAAAAATAGTAATGGACTAGTATATGACTTTTAACAAAACAAACAAAACAATATTAGGGACATAAAAGCGGGTAATATCCTACTAGGAGAAGATGGTACTGTACAGATAGCTGATTTTGGTGTCAGTGCTTGGCTCGCTACAGGAAGAGATCTAAGCAGACAAAAAGTTAGGCATACTTTTGTTGGAACGCCATGTTGGATGGCACCCGAGGTCATGGAGCAGGTGAGAGAGGAAAGTAACACTACAACTTCTTAGCCTGCATTTTCTGTGTCTACATATTTTCTGTTGCATTAATATTGGCATAAACAAGTGCTAAGATACAAATGTACAGTTTATTATTGATCAAAACACATTATGCTTCGATTAAGTTCAAATATTAAATGCTTTTTCGTTTACAAGTTAATGGAATCTAACAAATATCCTTACGTCACACTTCTTGCATGAAGTTGCTACTACCAATGATTGTTAACGTTTGGTTAAAGAAAAGGTTTCTATAAAATATTTCACTATTTTGAATGGCTTAAATAAAGCGCATATTTAAAAAGCTAAGCGCTTGCACGCGTCAAATATGCATTTGACGAATGCATATATATTTTTTGGACAACTGTTGTTAAAAATGCTTGCAATATTAGTTGTTCGAGTTACGCCGCCGCGTTCTCGCGTCTTTTCGAAAAGCACGCTTTTTTTAAATGTTGTCTATCTTTTTTAATAGACTTATCGTAAAAGCAATTATGATATGCATATTTATTTGCAGGACCATGGTTATGATTTTAAAGCAGATATTTGGTCGCTCGGTATCACTGCTATTGAAATGGCAAGCGGTACCGCTCCTTACCACAAGTATCCGCCGATGAAGGTATTGATGCTCACTTTACAAAACGATCCACCAACTTTAGATACAGCGGCGGATGATAAAGATCAGTATAAAGCGTATGGTAAAACATTCCGTAAAATGATCGTCGATTGTTTACAAAAGGATCCAACTAAACGGTAAGGCTAAGCATGTGTACTCACGAAATATCAAATGCATATAGAATTGATATTTGCAATATTGATTTGCCAAATCCATTTCTTTTAGACCAACCGCTACAGAACTTTTGAAACATCCCTTTTTTAAAAAAGCAAAAGATAAGAAATATTTGCAACAAACATTAGTTGCTATAGGCCCAAGTCTCGAAACTAGAGTACAAAAGGTATGTTTCTTTATTTAATACTTAATGTGTATATTTACTTCATACTCAAAATATATAATGTACAATTTAAAAATAGGCATCGAAAAGGCAACCAGGTACATCGGGTCGTTTACACAGAACAGTAACAGGGGAATGGGTTTGGTCGTCAGAAGAAGAAGATAGCGCATCTAGTGGTGAAGAAGGCAAAGAAGCATTACCAGTTAATACAATAGAGAATGCAAGTAGCGAAGAAGATCCTGAACAAGACGAATTTTATTCTCAAGTTAAATCGGCACCAAGTCATGCCGTTATACAAGCTGCCGAGCAAAATGTTCCTATAAATCTGGTGTTAAGACTACGGTATGCATGAAATATGTTCTTTCGTTAAATATTTTACTTTTTAATATTATTATATACCCCATAATATCCTTCCAGCCGTCCAGACACTCAGTTCACTCTTGAAGAAAAATCAAAGTATATATCGTCCATCCCGATCCTATTAATTTATTTATTAAAACAACTTATCGGATTATCTATGATATTATTTTGATTTGATTTTTTTCTAGTAATCAGAAACGTGAACTAAATGACATCAGATTCGAGTTTGCCGTGGGAGTTGATTCTGCCGAAGGCATTGCTGCCGAACTAGTCGGCGCGCTATTAGTCGACGGAAAAGATATCGTGGTTATAGCATCAAATTTACAAAAATTAATAGACAGTGCTGGGCAATTACGGACTGTTACATTTCCATTGGTAAAATAAAACTGTTTCTTCTTAGTCTATAATATTGTTATGATTAGAAATAAAAAAAACTTTACAATTATTCTTTATTTGTTTTAGATTTCTGGTCATGCAGCCAACGAAGTACCAGATGATAAAGCATTAATAGGATTCGCTCAGATCTCCATCACGGATTAAACATTTTCGTAGTATTCTGAAGTCTCAGAATAATACTCTTACGTGATATATGATGCAGAAAGGATCAAAAGCTATAGCTGTACCGTTTGATCATTCTACAAAAACATTGTACAGTATAAACCATCAGCGGATTTGTCTGACGCGTATGGCTCTAGTTTTTGATATTTTTGCGAATAACTCTTTTCAGTTGCTATGATTTTTCAGGTAATTTGATCACGCAGGACATAGAACCTACAAGATAGTACATCCTAATCATAGTACATACAGTGACAAAGAACCTTTGAAAAAAGTTTTTATGTCTATCTTATGTTCACGTAAATTATTAAGACGCAATCCACACAATTATTATCCACGAAGGCTTGCAAATTTGACGTATTCTAATCCCTAAAAGCTATAACTTCACGTTATTCTAGAACGATTCATATTATTTTAATTTATGTAAATATTAGCGATCCAGTTTGTTCGTTGTTTCTCTTAATTGTTTTATGTAAATTTGAATGAATTTACGCGCATTGGAAATAATGTAGCAGTTGAAATAACGAAGAACTCATTGGGTGAAATCAGTTGAGGTACTTGATTGTTTCATTTGTTTATTTGATTTAACTTTCTTCCTTTATTTAACAAAGGATATATAAGATGCGCTATAATATAGTGTCATTAAAGTCATTAAGTCCTGTACAAAATACCAATTATTACATTTTAATTATCATATTTGATGAAGAATCAATGAAATATTACACAAAGATTCAAAAGTACTAGAACACATTTTGTACTTAATTAAATAGAATTACAATAATGTATTCATATTTTTAAAGATTTTAGATAGAACTGGTTTAAGACTTTTATTTCTTGAGTCGTTTTTACAAAAACGAAATATATATATATATATATATATATATATATACACATATATATCTACATATGTCAATGTAGATGGATATGTATATATATATATATGGACACCTGTACGCAACGTGAGCCTGCCACAAAATATACGAAATCAGAGTTATATGTTATTTATGATTAAAATTATTCTTAATATAATATGGAATTTTGTAACATAAGTTTGAATCCAACCAGGCTTGTATATAGTAAAGAAGAGAAATATGCAATTATCAGATTCTGTTTATTATTTCAAGGTTTCTTTTTCACTACGAAATACAAACAAAAAATCCAATATATTTTAGTTTGCATAGACGCAAGGTATAATATATTTAAGTTTTATTCAGAATATATATGTTACTGTCAAAGCCGGAAATCAGGCATTGCTAGTAAATCCTCGGCATTACTACTCTTCACATTCATAGTAATGCTGAGGATTTACTAGTAATGTCTGATTCCCGGCTTTGACGGTAACATATATATACACAGAAAAGAAATCGTTTTACCAATTTTGAAATCACGAATGTAATACTCTCTATTCGTTAAACGGCAGATGTATCTTGTACGCTTGATAATTATTATAGAACATACGGAAAAAAGAGCATAATTATTATTAATTGTAAGACAAAAACAATAATAATAATAATGATTATTATAATGTATAAACTAAAGTAGAATCAGAAAAAATAAGTTTTATCGAACATGGCACTATTTTGTAGTTTCTAGGTTTACCACGCATGATATTTCAGGATTCGAACTAAATTTAATCCGAATGTTTTAGCGTAACTGTATTATGATACATGTGCCTTACCCCCACCCCGAAAATTAAACTTGCTGTCGATTCATAAGCTTTTAGATGTAATATTCAATCTCTATCATAATTAAAAAACACTTTCTTACCGTGACGTATCATTTGCAGCATCATCGAAATGGTGCCAAACAAAGTGCGACGATTGATTATGTACCGACATCAAAAGTTATTTATTTGTATTAATATCAAAGAATATTAAGCAATGAAAAATATTGTGCTTTATTCCATTGCATTATTATTAATTTTATAATATTATTATTAATATATAAGAACAATATGCTTTAATGGCAAGGTGGTACTTAATTAATTTATAGAATTTTCAAATATTAACAATATAATTTTTTTTATACATAATATTTGATTAATTAACGATTGACTTACAATTAGTCGTAATAAAATTTTGCTCTTTCTAGTAAATGGACGAAAAATGATTTTGTAAAACTATTGAAATCTTTCATTTACGTCTTTGCGATTTAAAATATCGCGCCATAGAAATTGCAATATATCGAATATTACCTACAATCGTCGCCAGAGTAGCCATGTTTATGAGTGTTTACTTCTGTCAATTACATTATAAAGTTTAGACGATTTTTACAAAGGCATTTTGGAAATATGAAGAAATTATTACGGAATAATCAATCAAAACTTGTAATAATATCTTCTGATGAAGACAAAAATGAACAGAAAGAACGTAGAGGTATAAGGAAACAATTAAGGAATAAACAAATCCAACCTATAATCATATCTTCCGATGAAGAGAATGATAAAAAAAAAGAATTTGTTGGTAAGAAGAAAACATTACGGAATAAACGAAGCAGATTAATACTTACATCTTCTGATGAGGACGAAGATGAAAAAAAAGAAATTGATAAGAAAGTTGTTAAGAAAGACGTTACAGTTAAAGATGATAAAAAGACAACAATGAACAAAGGTAAGAGAGTAAGAAATGCACATGTAAGAAAAAAGATAAAAAAAGAAGAAAACGTTGATGAAAGTAATAATGATAAAGATGCAATTCCAAAGGAAGAAGTAGACAAATGTATGGATGTAAAGAATCCAAAAAGGACAATCCAAAATGTAGATGAATTACAAATGACTAATTCTAATGCGAAAAAGAGAAAATTAGAGAAAGATTTATCGGTCGAAGGTGAAAAAAAAAACATAGATATAAATAAACTTTCTACCGAATGTGTGGAATGGACAAATGTAGATTACATTTGCGAAGTACAAAATATCGATAAACAAAAAGCACAAAATATTGTTAAACTTTTCCAAGAGGAAAATACTATACCTTTTATTGCAAGGTATAGAAGAAACATGACAGGTGGTATGGAAGCGGATCAATTAAGATTTTTAAAAGAATGCTTCGATAGAGCCAATGCAATAAAACATCGCGCTAACACAATTATTAAAGCTATCGACAAATTAGGAAAGTGGACGCCAGATATTCACTCTGCATTAGTATCTACCAAATCTGAAGATGATTTAGAGCATATTTATTCCATGTTTAAAGTTACGTCTAAGCAATCGTTGGCAGAAAGGGCCAAATCGGTTGGCCTAGGTCCTATAAGTAATGCAGTTATAGAAGGAAGAGAAATTCCTTCTTTATTCTCATTAGTCGATCAAGAAAAGACAGGATTGCAAACGGAGCAACAAATAAAGGAAGGAATTGTACATATTATAGCAGATGTAATTAGTAAACATAAAGTTATTTTTGACAAAGTAAAAATGCTTGAAAAAGAATTTATTATGGACATTCATACAGTGCCGTTAAAAACGAAGGATAAATCTAAAGACAAAAAGGTAGAGAAAAGCGTAGATAAAGAAAAGTATGAAATATATTTGAATTTCAAGAGTAAGACAAGTAATATTAAGCCATATCAAATTCTAGCTATTAATAGGGCAGAGTCGCAAAAAGTTCTTACTGTTAAAATCCTTATACCCGATCCTTTGGTGGGTTTATTTACAGATTATTGTATGAGTTTTTTCAAATCTGGAGTTCAAGCATCCAACTTACATTTGACGTTATTGAGAGATAGTATAGATTACGCGTTTAAAAAGTTTATTAAACCGTTAATAGTTAGAAGAATACGAAGCGAATTAAAAGAAAGAGCTGAAAGTGCATCCATAGAAGTATTTGCTACCAATGTCAAACAGTTGCTTTTGACGCCTCCCGTGCGAGGAAAAATCGTAATAGGTGTAGATCCAGGTTTTTCTCATGGATGTAAATTAGCAGTAGTGTCGGAGCAAGGAAACGTTTTAGAAACTGCTATTATATATCCTCATAAAAAAATGCAAGATTCAGAGAAGTCGAGTATAATTTTGATCGATTTAGTGAGGAAATATAATGGTACTATCATAGCACTTGGCAATGGTACAGCATGCAGAGAAACAGAAATATTTCTTTCTAATTTAATTAAGTCGAAAGCCTTTGAACCACTCGACGTTTCTTACACGATAGTCGACGAATCGGGAGCATCTATATACAGCTGTAGTACGGAAGCCAAACTAGAGTTTGACAATCTTGATCCAAATATTATCTCTGCGATTTCAATCGCAAGACGTATACAAGATCCGCTTGCTGAACTGGTGAAGGTAGAACCAAAACATCTAGGAGTAGGAATGTATCAACACGATTTGCCCCAAAAGCAGTTAATGCAATCGTTGAATGAAGTTAGTATACGATTGGTTAATCTAGCAAAACAGTGGATGTATCTTTTAAAATAAAGATAATTGGATAATTTATGTTATTTTAGGTTGTTACAGAAGTAGTAAGTTTTGTCGGTGTCGATATCAACACGGCTTCCCATTCTCTTCTTAGAAAAGTTGCTGGTTTGAATCAATCTAGAGCGACCAACATCATAGAATGGAGGAATAAGCATGGTCCATTTTTAAACAGGCAACAAATTTTGAAAGTAAAAGGCATTGGCAATAAAACTTTTGAACAGTGTGCTGGATTTATAAGGATTCTACCAGAAACAGTAGTTGTTGCTGGGAGTAAAATAAAAAAATCGAAAGATCCTAATGAATCTCTTAATTTTTTGGATCAAACTTGGATTCATCCGGAATCATATCCTGTAGCATATAAATTCTTAAAATCGGCAGGATGTAACATAGAAGAAATAGGCAGTTTGTCTTTCATAGAAACAATCAAAGCGTTCATCGAAAAGGACGGCCCAAATTTTCTCAACAAATTTCTGACGGACGAAGACACCTTAGGAGTTATAATAACAGCTTTAACAACGAAAAAAGATGAAGATATAAGAATGAAATTTCAAAGTCCTTTGTTTCGTTCTTGTTTGCGAAACATCGAAGACTTGACTGACGGTACTTTGTTGAGCGGGGCAATCAGAAACATTACGCACTTCGGTGTATTCGTAGATGTTGGGGTAGAAAAAAATGGTCTTATGCCTACGAGACTGTGCAAGGGCCAAACACTTTACGTAGGTCAACGCGTGGAAGTAAAAGTCGTCAACGTCGATCACAGACGCAATAGATTCAACTTGGAATTATTAAAGACTATTTAAAATAATATACAAAACTTTTTATATCGACTATGCAGAAAATCGATTATCGAATTCTATCGTTTTCTTAACTTTTCTTTTCATTTATATATATATCAGCATTGTCCAAGGATGGAATAAGGAAAGTTAGACAGCGCTATTATAAAGAAATAGATAGATCGATTATTTGTTGATTCTTTACGAAGACATTGAAGAAAAGATATTTTTGTACATAATTGAAAGCTTTTCTAATCAATTTGAAGTACAACAATATGTGTAATCAAAATATTATTAATTTGATCTTTACAGAAGAATAAATTTGTTGGTTTAATTTATGATAATTCGATTCGAAGTATTATTTGAACTCCTACTGTCGTTAACGATGAGAGACAAATGAAAATTTGGGTTAAACTAATTTTTGACGTGGCATTAATTGATTTTTGGATTAACTACCCTTCTTTAGCCCCCGAAATGTTTGCAAAAGAAAAATTGGCCAGCGAATTGACAAGATGTGGAAGACCATAAAGCTGAAAACTTTACAGCCCACCTATATGTATATTCTTTCTATAATTTTTGTTGTTGTAATTAAACTGTAGAAAATGTATTTTTCCATCTAACATAAAACAAACTGGTAGTGCATATGAAATTTTCCTTCGTTTCCTCGGAAACATTTAAGTATTGGATCTAATTACTTGCAGTGTATGGCCCCGTAAAACTGTGTAGAGTTAACGAAAAATTAGTTTTGAAGTAAGAGAAGTTGGACAGCGCTGATATATATCATTTTATTCGACTTTTGTAGAGATTGCGAAAAAAAAATAAATTTATCCAGCGAAATATAATTGAATAAAAAACAATAGAGATAAAAGTTGAATTTATGAAAAACAGGATTTGGAGGAATATTTTTCTGAAGAGGATTTAGTGGATTTATGAGGTATGCGTCGGAACGGAAGGGTTGACCGCTCGAATCGAGTCTTTGCAGACCGTCGATCAATATACACCAGTCCTCGTCTAACGGCGTACCAGTAAGAAACTACATTTTTTCTATCATTTTTTCTTTCCATTGCTCATGTTCATTTTTTATTCGCGTAATTTCTACTCTGGAAAAACGATTCTAGGGACGTGTCCATAAATAATTTCATTCCAGACGGGGAGGTTTTCAAGAAAATTATATATCGCGATGGACAGGAATAAGATCCGGGGGTATTAAACGACACGATATGCCATTTATGGTCTCTATGAAATGTTATTTAACCAATGCATATAGGACTTTGCGAATTTGTATATTATCGAATGATGTTTTTTAAACAAGACGCTCTCGAAGCAATAATGCTCAGTAGAATCCTTTCGCGTAGCGTATCTTTGTCGATAAGGTAGTTTTTCCTATAGTTAATTCTTACAGTAGAATTTATTGGAAAACCATAGTAATTGATGATTCGTCAATCAAAAATGACTTAATTATTGTTATTATTATTTTGGAGAATATAGGAGGGTGTTAGGTTTGCGGGACAGCCGGCTTAGTCTAAAGTAACACAACTTTTTCGCGTTACTCAGCGCGTACGTATGGCAAAAATACTACTTGAAATTTTCATTTATTTTCACAATAAAACGATATTACTCGAGGATCCATCGAGACTCGGGATTTTTAGATGAAAATAGGTGACCCAGAATGCGTTTTTCGCACGAGTTAATGAGTGGGAAATTTATTTCATAAACGCTATGTTTAATTAAAATTCAATATAGAATAGAAGTGACGCGTTTAAAACTCTACGATAAATGTTTCCAAATGAATTTCAAATTGGAATAGACGAAGTTGTTTTTTCCCCCCTATTTTGGCTGCAATAATATACATAAAGAAGCGAAGAGAAAATTGGACGAGCTCGAGTGATTGCGAGAGAAAAGAGAAGTAAATAGTCGTGGTAATCTTTTTCACAGGCGAAAGCGCTCTCGCTAATCCTCCAGAACAATTGCGTAATTTGGTAAAAGCGTTCGTTGACAATGATTATATTTGTCGAAAGTCTAAAACAATGGCTTGTTATTTTCTATGTCTAGTCTAGGACGCGATGTTTATTTTCTCTGGTTCAGGGTTGCGTCAGGAAGTGCAGAGGGTGTTTTGCTGACGATTCGAACGCACTGCTAGTGCTTTTTCCCTGGCGTCTAGACGTCGCGGCGCCGGTTTTCAGGCATCAGCTGTTTTACGGAAGTACGCTCGATGAGAACCACTCGAGCACCTCGTCCCTTATCGATCCACGGCAAGACCAATTTCAACATTTTTTTAACGTAATCAAACAAAAGCGTTGGATTTGGTTCATAGTCGAGAGAAGGAAAGACAATCGATGCACGCAGATAACTAATATATATGCATTAATATATGTACGTAGAGCAGCTATGTTACGTAGGCATGTTTCGTATACGTAGGAGGTAGACTTTCGACCTTAACGTCCACCGACATTTAGGTTGCTTCGCCCACACGACTCGGCAACTTATAAGATCGCAAATCGTATTACGGTATTTAGTTTCGCTCGCTAACTTTCCTGCCTTTCGTATTTCCTTTGCATTTTGATCAAATTTCACTTTTCTTTCGCTTCCTATAGAATATTGGAATTTCGTTCGTGCAAAGTCATCACTTTTGATGGTCGGAACGTCTTAAAGTGTTGGATGAAAATCTTCGAATGAAATGTAATCGTAACCCTTGATTTCGATCGACGGAATGAAGAGTAGATTACTTGGGTACTCGTAAGGGAAACCGTAGGGGCGAAGTCCGAGGTTTGCAAATGGAAGACTTGGGCGTACGTACGTACTTCTAGGATGGGGGCGCGCGCAATTAAGATGTCCTAAGACCAAGGGAAATGGGGGTTGCAAAAAAAAAGAAGGGATGCAACTTTAGCGAGCAACACCTGATTCTCCAGAGTGGCTCGGAAAATAAAAAGATAAAGATGCGTTAGAGCTGGTGGTCTTTACAATCACATTTTGTAGGAAAGGCTTTCGGTTTCGGTTTAGCTTGCATCAGCGTAACGACCTTTTTTCCATTCCGCTCGCACCTAGCTTCGTCGTGAGTTTAGCATAACGTTTTCGTTCGCTCGTATACCGAATTTCCAAGACGATCGTCTCCTCGTCGAAGAAACTTCAACGAGCGAACTCGATTTCGCAAGTTTTCGAAAAGATTGGAAATTACTATTGCTCGACTTCTCGATCTTTTTTTCTGCCGACTGTAGTAGGTTCGCAAAAGGATCGATATTTAAATGAGAAAAGTAAGGTAAATGGAGTAGGACAGGAACGACGTAGGCGGATTCGGGGCTCTCGTCGTAGTTTTGGGTATTTTATACATTCGTCAATTTGCATATCCTTTTTTAAATTCTTCTTGCGGAATTCCATTTGAACGTATGCGCTCTCGTGTTTTCCATTCTTCTCTCGCGTTGTCACGACATTCCTTCTCTATATTGTATGAACAAATTTCAAAGTTTACCGTCGTGCTTCGAAGTTTCATTAGATTTTAGCGGAGCTTACAAAAAAGTCTTTGCAACGAAGCGAGGAAGAGGTGCAAAGAAGCGAGAATCCCTGTCTTCTCTTTTCTCATCGGGGCATTTCTCGTAGCACGGACGGAATAGCATTTGTTACAAAACGTATAATATTTGTTTGTCAATGGAGCTTCGTAGTCGTCGTAGTTGCAGCCGTAGTCGCAGTTGGATCCAAGTTTCAATGGAAAAGCGGAATAATTGCACCGGGGTTTGGTTTGCCTTTGCTGCGTCCTTTTATTCGTTCGCTTTCTCATATTTTGCGCGATGCTCGAAATATGTTTATCAGAAAAGCGCGGTTCGCGCGAACGAAAAAATGGATATCCGAAAGGTAAAAAGTTGCACTGAGCGAGCGAGTGCACGTACAAGTGGAGGGATTAAAACCGTCTTTCTCGCGTTCCCTTTGCCATTCTTTCTCTCTTTTTCCGTTTCCACGACGCGTCGCGACACGTCCTATCCAAAGTTTCATGATTACTTTAGGATCGTTAAAGTTAACGAGGAGGGAAAGAAAATCTCGTAGGTTCCAATTGGAAATTCGAAGAAACGTCCTCGCTTTCGATAATTATTATCATATTATATGCCTGCCGGGCGTCGGTCAATTAGCATGAATCGGTTAATTAAAGGAAAACGGAAAGGAATTATTTACGAATGATTATTTCTTCGTGTCGCTTAAAGCACATTACGGCTCTTCGTATTTCCCCTCGTTCCAGCGTATAATTTACACCGTAACGAAAGCAGTCATTCTTGAATATCGCCTTTCGCCCTAACCCACGAGATTCGAGAATGAAAGTTGCCACAGACTTGTCTCGAGAGCGCGAAACTCGCCTTCTCTAAGCGATACCTCCTAGCTAAACTCATTTCATCTTCCAAAATACCAATTAACGACACCACCTTCCTACTACTCCTCGTCGTCGAATCGTAATCCGAAGGACGAGCAAACGGATTCGCGTTGGCCCGAGAATGAAAATATCCAGGTAGAAAACGGATAATTGGCTTGCCTTACGCTTTCCGTAGTAATTATGTATTTTAGCCTTTTTCTTTTAATTTGTAATTAAGCCTTTGCGGATAGAATAACGCAAGCGAGATCGGCCAAGTATCTCGAGTTTCGAGTCCCGTACATATTTTATTACTCCGATGGTTCTTTTCGTTAACAAGCGCCGCTTTTTCGTCTTGAAACTGAAGCTCTCGTGAAAGATCGCGAGCATCGTACGCTTCACTGATTTTATCCGCGCGTCTTTTTTTTTTTTCATAATTCCAGATGAAAAAAAGAAAAGGAGAGAAAGAGAATAGGTGTTTACGTCTCTTAGTTTGACAATGCATCGAACGCAGCCAGGTGCGCTTGGTTTGCGTCACCGATCTAGCCGTTTCCTATAATTCACGCGGCGATAGAAATATCATTTGCTCTAGAATTCAATAGAGTTGTTATTCGTTTCGGTTCGACTCTGTTCGGATGCCGTACCAATAATAATCGATAATACAGCGCAAAATGCTTCTACCTTAACCGTTAACTGTTATGCAATTACGATTGTATGGTTTCGAGTCTGCCACTGTTACATAAGTTCGACGAATCGGATATAGAATCGTGCATTTTCGTTTTACGCGACGATTACGTAAAACGGACTTTCTTCCTTTTATTTTGTCCATTATTTATGTAAGCGCGGGAGTAATTTAATCACCGAGACGACAAATTTCTTCGGAAGACCTCGTCGAGCCCGTTTAATCGCGTTTAAGAAGAAAGGAGACAAAGTTTAGAGAACATAATGTTTGGATTTTGTTGAAAGTAAGACGAACCTAACATGAGACATCTACTCGTCGCTGTTTAAAGCAATCGCGGCATTGGAACGCTTATCGATATCTCTGACGATTCCCGACGCTTTGCCATCTAATTTAGTTTCGACGTCGAAATATCGAAATATCGAATATCTCCGAGAAGCAATATTATTAGAGGGCCGACGTGAATCGGGTAACACAATTTTCGATGTACGATGTACGAGTTGAAAGAGCGCGTAGGGTCGTCGAAACGAATAACAACTCTTCCAATGATAAGAACTTTTTTATTTCCTAGCCGACTACGAAAAGTATTTTGTTGTAACTTTTCTCCTCGCTTCCGGTGTACTACTCGGATACGCGAGAATAGGGGCCCCCGGAAGATACTCCAGACCGATACAAATTTCCGGGATATCCGAATTCTTTGCTCGACGACCATAATTCTTCCAATATTGCTGTTAACTTCCGAATCCTTCTAAGAAGACCGAACTAGCATTAAACTATGCGTTTTCGCCTTTCCACGATGGTGGAAAAAGGATGGAGCTCGCGTTGCTCCAATATTTTTAAGAGCTAAGAGAAGAACTCGTGCATTAAAGTAAGGTGCTTCCAAGTACAAAAATGTTGCACATTATGCCCTCGCCGCGAAATTTCTCGCCTAGCTGTCTCCTTAATTATGATATATGTCAGTGGTATTAAAGGATTCGAAAGCATCCTCGATATTTTCTAGTTCGATGCACTTTTATTTGTTTTTCTTCGAGAGAGTCAAGATATTTCTCTACTTAAATGACAGCAAAGTGGTCTCATCAAAGGACATCTGTATGCGTCGTCGAGTACAAAGGTCAAACTGGTAGCACCGTTAACGAGGTAGAGCCTTAACCTCGTTAATCACGGGTCTTGCGTCATTCAGAATGCAACGGTCGTCGCAACGTCCAGCGTTTTCCATGTTAATTAATTAGAAAAATGCTAATTAGACAATTCGTCTAGAAGGAAGCGGACAAGGAAAAGCAAAAAGGCGGCAAATAAGAAATGTCTTCTTTCCAAAAATCCAAGTGAAAGTATATTTTTAACGTATCATTGATAAGAGGACTGATATCGTTGTAATTGAGAAATGATGCAGATCGTCAGTTGAAAATTCGTTAAGGCGTAAGGCGGAACCAGTTTGTGACTCATCGTAATAACGAGAGAAGGCGAGACCTACGGATGAGAGCTCCGATTATGGATAACTTTGGATGTAATAAAGACCCGTCTAAGAATAAAATAGATACACTTTCGAAAACAATGAAATTGATCGTTAAAAATGATTTTTCGTCGAATGTGCCCATTAATGGATTGGCGAAAGATGCTTTCTATCACCGGTCTTGAGCAGGAGCACTTTGCAGGCTCTACGCATATTATTCGGATTGTACTTCGACGAAAGAGAAAACTTTCTTTACCCTGTAAGAATTATGCGGTCTTGGGGTACGAAACGCGGGATAGACGCGCGCATAAAAGTAACGGTACGTAGGTCGGTTATACGTTCGGTACCTATACGTTACCCTCCGTGAAATATTATCGTTTCGACGTGCGGCTCGAATTTAAGCGTGATTTATCGGGCTACGCTCCAACGGGAAGAAGATGCACCTTAAATAAAGAAAATAAGAAAAATATCTCGTACGTAATGTTGCCGATAGAATTGACAGTCTAAACCGTTAGGTCGATGTATAACGTTTCTTAAACCGATAAAAAGAAATTATCGAAAGGCGCTCATCTAGTCTGGGTTGTGTCCGGCGATAAGAGAACGTGGAAGGAAAATGTAGTGACAAAAATAGGTGTAGGAAAAAGGTAAGAAAGGATATAGAGGGAAGAAAGGTAGGACACACAGCTGAGACCGAATAGAAGGTGGTTGCGCTGCGCTACGGGCGCGTAGGTGGGGGCGCGATCGAATGGCCAATGGAGGGGGAGTCCGGGAGTGGGGAGTAAACACGCCGGCGCCTCAGTCGAACGGCGTCCGTGGATGGGTTCGCGTCTGCTTTTCATTTTTTTGTATTTTCAAGCGTCGCGTCGCGTCGCGTCGACGATTTCATCCTCGTCGCCATCCTCGTTGGCATCCTCGTCGGCATCCTCGTCGGCATCCTCGTCGGCATCCTCGTCGGCATCCTCGTCGGCATCCTCGTCGCCATCCTCGTCGCCATCCTCGTCGTGCTTACGTTTTCCCAAAGAGGAGTGCCCATTCTCTTTGTTTATGGCGCCATTACGCGTACTTGTCATAAGTCTGTGCTAATCGATCGAGCGTGGATGAACCGTTGGACCAGCTAGTTTATCACCTTCTTTCTTGGTAAGAAAAGAACTCGGACTAAATATATACGCTTTCCCTTTTGCTCGCTTTTCTGCCCGACCTTCCTCCTTTCCTCGTTTCAAGGAATACGTGGCATTTCTGCTAGTAAATGTCTTCCTCTTTCGTCTCGCGTCATTTGAACTTTTTTCTCTAGTAGGCTAACGCGAAAGAACAAAGGGACGGAGCTGACTCGGAAAAAAGAGCAGGGCCGAGAGGGAGAAAGAGCGATAGGTCGTATCGATCGAGAAGACAGGCAGTTTAGCCTAAGTCGATAAAATCCTCGTATCGTATTAATGTCGATGATAAAATCGTAATGATAGAAGCGTTTGATCGTAACGATGGCAGATACATTCAGGCGTATTTCCGTAAGCAAGAAACGGAAAACTGGTTCTCTCTTTACCGGTTCTTTCTTTTTCGTATGGGAACGCACTTACACACGCGCGTATGCGTGTTATCATATCTTCCTCTCGCTTAAACGTACTTCTCAAACTTCGATTATCGAAATAACTCCGACGAGAGAGTAGTGACAGGGTTCGCTTTCCTTTCTCTTCGCTGTCAGTCCGTCCGTCACTCACTCAGCCAAAGTGTAGTATTCGTCGAATCGAGTTCGTCTTGTTTTTTAAATTAAAGTTACGGAAACAATGTTTTTGCGTTTCGAAAATCGTTTGTATTTGAAGGATACGCGTTGTCGTCGGGGGGATATCGTCGATAGAACACGCAACTATTCTATCCGCGAGTAATCATCGTTATTAGATGCTTCCGAGCAAGCTGGACTTTAAATTATACGTTGCATCGAAAATTGCAAGTGGGTACGTAAGTACGTTATGATTATATTTTCTACCGCTACATAGGTTTACGATAACACACTCGCGTTCATTTTCGAAAGCGAACCACTATCGGCTTAATTACGTATTCGTTAATATAAACATTTTCATTGAGATATTTCGTCGTTAATTATCGACGTGGCGAGCAGTTTGTGCAATCAGTCCATTTTTATGATGTTCTAGGTAATAAAACATTCCCAAATGTTTTTATACTTTTCAGTATCGTTTTTGTTCCTCTCGATTGTTGCATCGAAAAATTTAATATACTCCTGTTTTCCTTTCAAAATCAGCGGCTAATCGATGTTTTGAAATAGAAACGAGCGGAAGAAGACAAAACTCGAAGGAAATAGTCGAAAAGTACCCTAGCAAGTATTGTAATTCATTGAAATTTCAGTAGAAATGGAAGGCGCACGGAGAGTGGTGCAGGTGCAGGTGCAGTCGTCGACGTTGCTCATCGATTTTGATCGATTTAAATGTAATTCATCTCACATGTGAACACAAGGAGAATTTATTGTCGGCTAATCAGCTAGTTTGCCCTTCTCTCGATCGACGTTTTATTTCTATCTATAGTCGTAGGTACAGAACGAGGATGCTCCTTTGCGTCTCTCATCGTGCGTGCGTGTGTCAATCTCTTAGAGAAAAAGGAAAGAAGAAGAAGAAGAAGAAGAAAGTATCGATCGCGTATTGTGTTGAGCGAGCGGAGAGAAGGACGAAGGACGGAGGGACCGATGGACGGAGGGACCGATGGACGGAGGGACCGATGGACGAAGGAGAAGAGCACTTCGATAAGCTCGAAGAGCTCGCGCGACCGAGATATCGGACCGCCGTCGGTGTTTTGTTACGAAACAGGTTCGTGAGAATGCACCGCGTGCACCAACGATCCATAAACTTCGAATAGACGGAGATGCAGGTAGAGCAGAGCTAAGTAGGGTCTCCGGATGTGTGCGTGTGTGTGTACGCGCGCGCGCGCGCACCACAAAAAGAAGGAAGCCAGTCGCAAGTACGCGTCGAGCATGGCCAGCAAAGCTGACCCATACCCCACGGCTGAGCTGAGCTGTAAGACAGGTAGTGACGTCATTGACCCAGCTGCTACTCTTTCGTATTCGTCTTTCCATCGGCGCAAAAAGCGAGTTTCTGATAGGAAGAAAGCATCCTACTACCCAATAATACTCGTATGCTACTTGGCATCGCGACCCCGAATCTTTTCTCGCGATGGATACAATTTCTTTATTCGAGAAATTAGTTTGCGAAAATGTCTTAGTTAATTTCATTTCCCAAATGATCCCACCTTAAAAGCAATTAACCCTGAACCGGTTAGAAGAGCGTTTCGTTTTCGCGGCTAGACGAGAGAAGTGGAAGGAAGGGTCTTGGTCGAATTTAATATTGGCACGCGGGGAGAGCGCGCAAGAGAGAGAGAGAGAGAGAGAGAGAGAGAAAGAGGAGCGGTGTGGGGGGGGGAGAAAAAGTGCAATGGCGCTGTCTCGAGCGTTGCAGCTGCAATTGCTAGACACGGACTGCGGACAAAAGAACGAAACGGACCGTCCGGGCTATTCAACCAAGTAAATATACTCGACGACTTCCAGCATAACGAGGACGTGCTTCTGTCTCCCTTCCACTCGATACAATTACTATAGTTATATGTTAATGCCTAGCTTGATTTTGTCGCTTCTATACCAATTATCAATCAAATAACAATTATCGATTTTGCCGAGAGAAAAATACAAACTTTCCCTACGACAACCAGTTTGATTTCGTTTCATTTCGAATCGCTTTGGAATTAGTTTGCGCACCGTGGAACGAAATGGTAGACAATAGTATTTTCGGCTTTGAGATTGATCATGTACACCAATGTTACATGTTCAACAATTATCCGAGTTTTCCTTTTTACTTCGCCATTTTGATGACGATTGCATGTATATAACGAGCATCGCTGGATGTAGGATGTATTTTCCCGAGTGGATAATGTAAAAGTTCGCGATCGTGTTTTACCTTCTCTTTGCATCGCTCGTTCTTTCGCTCATTGTTCTCATTCGATGCGCAAAACAAAGAGAAAAGATAGAGATGCTCCTTATGAAACATTTTCTCGATATGATTTCGTGGAATTCTACGAAATCGGCGCGTTAATGTCCGCAGTCGTTAACGCTTTGCCGAAAGAAGGCGGCGCACCGATATCGATCATACGATCGGAATAGAAACGTACGCGTCATCTCTCCGTTTACCACAAAAGTATATTTATAGGTGGTATAGGAACTGCTGGATGATATAATCGACGATACTAGCAGATAATCGTATTTATCGTATCGAACGCGAAGAATAGTAGAAAAATGAAAGGAGAATCTCGCGATATCTCGTCTTACCGAGAGTTAACTTTTATTATCGATTAGAGTGCGTTACGATAAAACGATTAGTTGGGTAGAATTGTGTGTGAACTCGCAAGGTAGTAGTAGACGATAACGAGAGAGGGAGAACCCTCGAAGAACCCTACGGCGGGTGGTTCGCAGAGCAGATACGCTCGCTCGCTCGCTCAAAGCTTTGAGATGCTTTGGCTCCGGTTTGGCTCTGGTTCGGCTCTCGGGTTGCATTACGCGCGTTTCCAAGGCGAAACGACGGACACCCAGCACACCCTTCTACGGGCGTCTTCCTCTCCTCCATACTCCATATTTAACGAGGCGCGCCCGACACAATGGGCTTTATGCTAGCAATCAGTATTCTACTTCCGTGAGCAGACATTGAGACGCTGAGTATCGATCCGCTTCCTTCAATGTCAATAACCTGCTGGGCTCGCTAACTCTATCGCCCTCGCGTGTAGTCTAGTAGCAGCATACGTTTCGATATCGATCGATCGCGGCCGTAAGAGTACATTGCATAGTCGGAAATAGTTTCAACAGCGTATTTGGGTTAATAGAATAACGTTGCATCGGTAAACGTTCTCGTTAAGCAGCATATCAACGTAACGAAACGAACGGAATATCGGAAAAGCAATATAGAGAAAGAGCCGAGCGGGCTCATAAATCGGCTCTTTCTCCTAGGAGGAGGAGGAGGAGGAGGCGGCCCTTTCCTTTTTTTCTTTTTTTCTTTCTAAAAAGACCATTACTGTCAAAGAGTAACGCGGTCGAGGAAAATAATTGTATCACGTCGTGATAGAACTACGCTTCGTTTATGATTTCGTTGGGCAGTAGGCGAGGAGCGCACGCTTTAGCGCGAAATTCAATAAAGCACGCTTTGTCGAGTACGACGAGTCGTGCTGAAAATTTCAACGCTCCTCGTTATACGTATAACCAGGGAAAATCGTCCGACGACGAAACACCACCCGGTTGCGGAAAAATGCATTTGGATGCATTTGGATGCATCGAGAGAAAGCGAGGGAAAGAGAGTCGGAGTTGCGCGGTGGCGTGTTCTCTCTCTCTCTCTCTCTCTCTCTCTCTATTTGCTTTAGGAAAAACACAAAAGCACCGGAGCAAATAATCTCTCGCGCAAATACCCTTGAAAGCTCGTTCGCGAGATGGACGGTCACCAGCTATTGTTTTATTTCTTTTTCCTCTTTTTCCTTGAATTCTTTAGAGTCGACAAATCGACGTTATATCAAGCGCACCTTTGCTCTCGACGTTATTGATGTATTGTTATATTCTATTATCAAATACACTTAACTGTTTTTCATTTCCGGTAGAACGTGGTAGTCGATCAATCGGACGAGAGGACGACGCGAAACGTCGCGAATAAAATAGTTCGATCGTTGGGGAAGATATTCGACACAGATATTTAAAAAAAACATGCACGGAGATATGTATGCATGCCGCGCGTACCGTATCAATATATCAAATAGACAAATATTGTCTCTCTGCTTGTGGTAGAAAAGTATTGCCGAAAGGTCTCGGAAAATTTCCCTAATAACGAAGAACCTTGAAGTCGAGGGGTTGGCGTTTTAAGGGGGTCCGTCTACTATTTGGTCGCGTAAACGTCTCCAATTTGATTCTCTCTCTCCTCGAGACGAGCAAAGAGGAAAGAGTTCCTATTGCTTCCTCTCGGTTGAGAAAATTCTATCCCTTTTAGAAAGGAAATTCAATGTTCCAAAGTAGTCCAGTCACGAAACTCGCCTTTCCATGGATAGTTGACTTCCAACATTCCCTTTCTACTAGCCTTCCCTTCGTTCGCGTTCGATCGTCGTCAACTCCTCTCGTTTTGTCTGAAACTTAATTTGTTGTTTCACTTTAGCGCTGCTGGCACAAACGCAGCACTTTGAACGATCGTTCATTCGAACAGAAACACGTACGGATAGTTGATATCCTAAGCGGTCCAAGTTGCTGGAATCGTTTATTCCTGGCGTTAATTTAACGCTCGCGCTTTCCGACTCTGAGGGGAGCGATGTCGTGACCATGCTTTTATGTCCTCCGCGCGTTCGAGCTCGTTGGCATGAGAAAAATTGTTCGAGCGAACCTAACCAATCCCTTTACCGTCATTCTAATCTATTAGCGCTCGTCTTCGGTATTTTCCTTATTCTGTGTTTCTCGCTTCCTTCTTATTTTATTCGTTCGATTAAAACCTAATCCGATAATTCAAACTTTCAATCCAGCCGTAGCGCGTTCATTTAGGATTATTCTCTCGGACTTGGTTGCACTCGTCAATTCGAATCTAAAAATTATTTTCCTTTTTTCTTTTAACTACATTTCGCTTATCTGCTTGCGATCTCCCCCAAGGATTCACTCTCGTGCATGTAATTTTTGATTTTCCTCGAGGTGAATAATATGTCGGGCTGTTTTGTAAAAATAATTTACGCTTCGTTAGAGATTCAGCGTGGTAGAAATGGTCGTTTAGAAATAGGCGAACATCGTGATGAAGATAGAGAGAAAGATCGCGGGAGCGTAATAAACGTAATGGACTGAATTCTGCGATCTCGGAAGAAAATCGTAAATCTCAGTCGAGAGTCTCGAGAGAAAAAAGAGGATACGCACTCTTGATTAGAGTCGTGAATAATTTTCACGCGGAGCGAAAGCAGCCGTGAGCTGCTGCCGTTTTTTTTTTTTTTTATTCAAGTCTGGGATGCGTAATAATAATAATAATAATAATAATAATTATCGAGATTCGTATCTCTAATCGCGAAATTGATGGAAACTCGATGTTGTTTCCATGCACGCAAACCGTACGAGAAAAAAAGATGCTAAGTATTTCTTTGGACGAATCTAAGATTACATTTTGACGCAAAATTGTTCGGATAACCAGCGATAAAAGCGGAAACTTTCGTTGTGAAGGGTGATGAAATTCAACGGAGGGAGAACTAACTCATAAATTATGGAATAAAGAGAGAAAGAGAGGAAAGGCATCTATGAATGCTCCTCGTTATATCGAACGTTATCTGTTAATTCGAAGTCTTCGACCGAGTCACGTCACGGAGAGAACATCACGGAGAGAACGTCACGGAAACGTCGTTTGGCGAAATTTCATTTAGGTAAGGTTTTGTTCCCGTCGATGATATCATCGCTGGAAGAAACGATGGCGCGAGTTTGCATAATAATCTCGTTAAATGATGACGAAACGTACGGATACAAGACTTTTGTTGAAATTTCGAGCCCGTTTAGTTTGATAATTTGGAAAATTCGCAATTGTCGAAAATGATTTCTCGGGGAATGATCGGGTCGAATATTATCGAGCGACGTACACGCAAAGGAGAAGAACGTCGCGTGAACGACGACGAGAGGAGAAAGTACCGAGATGGAGCTGGAGAGGAACAGTTGCTCGACGTTCAAACGTAAAGTGCACTAAATAGGGAAGGAGAGAGAGAGAGAGAGAGAAATGGGTGGGTGGGGGAGGAAAGTATCGATTTGCAGCATCTGCGACATCCTCGTTCAGCAGAGGGCTCGAGAATTATTCAGTTCACGAGTGTGCACGTCGTTACAGGGTGGCGCTTTATTTCGAGCCACGTTTCCAAACCCAAACTACTCTTTAGCAGTAGCAACCTTTTGTGGAAGAAACCGAGCACAACTTCGCGATACTTGTAGGTTACGTAACAAGGAGAGAACGCCTATGCGAGCAGAGATTTTCAAGTCTCGTTCGAAGATATTCCAAGAGATCTAGGAAAAAATGGGGCTCGATTGTCCGGTTGAAAATAGAAAGCGTTGGTCAGCCGAGTCGAGAGCGAAGGCGAATCTTCGCATCTTATTGTTCTTCGATGATCGGGGTCAAAGAGCTCGAGGTAATTGGCTTAATTAATAGATTGGTCATCGCTTCGATGACACAATACTCTTTCGAATTTTCATCGATAAAAGAGCGAATCTTGAAAAACATCAACGAGTTTTCCAATTTATGCCCGAAAGCGCCTACTACGCGATTCTGACAGAGTCATCGAAGTGGGAGAGAGAAGGCCTTCGGTAAGTTGTTACGGCATTCTTCTCGGAAGTACCTTCCACATGATAGAACGGATGAATGAGTAATGCATCGTCATGAATTAAACATCGGGCCATGTGTGCGCGTTCGCGTGTGGATCTTCTTCGGCCGTATTATAAAGCCTGTATATTACAAAGTTTATCGATAAAAATTTAGCGAGCGTGATAAGAGACAATCGTAGAAAATATTATCGTAAAGGAGAAGTACAGGATGTCCGAATAAAAGCGCGAATGTCGCTCGGTTTCGTTAGCGTTTCGGAAGTCGTTTCGGAAGTCGTTTCGGAAGTCGATTCGGAACGAACAACGTAGGCGACGGAGGATAGCGATATCATTTTAATTGGCCCTAAAGCAAAATATAGAGGAAGACGCCTACCGCGAGGAAACTGGCGATAACTCGGAATGAATTTTCGGCGATTAAATCGCTTTTTCCTTTAGTCGAATTGGAGAAAGGTCGCTGCTTATCGAAGTAAGAACGAGCTGTCGACGGCACGCACGAGGGGGGGTAGACGACAAGTTCGATACGGAGTTCGTGTTTCGACTTAGGGGGGAGCCGTTATATTCCGGATATATATAGCACAGGAGCGAGTCTCTCGAGTTTTATCGTTCTTCAGGGAGACCAATGAAAAAGTACTCGGCGCCGCCTGTGAATTACAGAAACGTCTTCTTCTCGCAGGATCGTTATGTCGAATAATCTCGTAGGAAGGTATTGTGTAGATATTTTCGAATGCTTAATCCATCGGGAAGAGCGTGCTTAATTTTTCACTCGATAAAAGATATCATCGACGTGTATTTCCTACGTAGTTTAGCAACGAAAACAATTTATATCCGCGTAGTTATTCGAGTTTCGCGTCACGCACGCAGCGAATCGCGCACGGAGGATATCCTGTTAAGTCATTTGCTGGGAAGAGAAGCGGGGACGAGCGATTATTAAGACGACGTACCTAGATCGACAACGCCGCGTGTGGGCCCTTTGTAAATGCGGGCCTCTTGTAAATGCGGCCAGAGACGAGAGTCTGTCTGCGCTTTCGACCGTATATAGTTTACCATCTCGCTTATTATTCATTTAGATATTTACTATTCATAGAAAGACGCTAGGTCATATTTAAATCGTTCTCATCATAAATGTGTCGTAATCTTTGGAATACAATGCGTCGTCGAACTAGAGGGCCATTATAATCCTGGGGTATCGCTACCGGATGTCTCCAACTCGGCGCGCGCGCGCCATGTGTGCGCAATATGCGTTCGTAGTTGGAGGAGGAGCAATTTTTTCCTTCTCGGCCTACTCTGCTCGGCAGGAGCGCCGCACACATTCGGAGAAAAATTTGGCGCATCGATTTATCGTCGTCGTGTCACAACTGAGATCGATTTATATCGTATCTATTGTCGGGGGAGGAATAGCGATTCTACTAAAGGAATATGCAGATTTAATACGGCACTCGCGCCATTTTCCACGCGCATAATGGAGAGGAGGCTGTTTCCGATCGATCGGAGGATGGAAAGAAAGCGCTTGGCAGCGTATGCGAAGAATGTGTGTGTGTGTGTGTGTGCGCGCGCGCGCGCATATCGATTGTCGATAGCTCGCGAGCTCTCTTAGTCCTTCCACAAACGTCGAAGGTCTTTCGACAATGAATAATTAAGCCGGCAATTAGAGGATCCAATTAAAATAATAAATCGGCTTAATTACCCAGCTACGACTACTCTACGAGCGATTTGTACTATTTCCTCGTCAAGCCGCAGTCGCCACCCTGTCCTAGAGAGATCGTAACTTCGATTCGGTAAAGAGTGTTTTTTTTTTCGTCCAGAGGTTCCGTCTAATTGCCACTTCAATTTCGCGTCCAGATTGCAATTATCGAGCAAGTGCGTTTGCGCGAAGGGAACTCCTCTCTTACTATGCTTATTCTTTTTCAGACTAAATATTATAGAAAATCTAATATATAGAAGGAAAGTCATTCTTGTATCTTATTCGTTCCATTACTCGGAGCAATTTGTCGCGCATCATTGATCCACGATACGCAGACGCTTTTTTTATTCTCAGTCTTTTATCTTGGTCGTCTAGACGTTTGATAATAGTGTTTCTGTAAAAAAATAAAGGGGGAGAGAAAGAGACAAAGAAAGAACCCTACGCGTGCCCCTAGAGCCAACATCCGAAATCCCTCGGGCGTTTCACGGCGTCGCATTGAAAACGCGCGCGCGATCTAAGAACGAATGTCTTAACACCGGCCTCGTTTCCCGATTATTTTTTTCTATTTTCTCCTTAACTTCGCGTTTCGTGTTTTCTAACGTAAATCGTTTCGTTGCAAAATTACAAATCCTAGCTAATAATCCTGCGTGATTCATCCTCGTTGTATCATCTCTATTTCCTTGTACATTTCTCGACGAGAAGACGATCCCAACGCACACTTAGACGGTATTACAGCAGCATTATTTCCAACGTGACCAAGCCTCTCGGAGTCGTTTGCGTATCACGTTCGCCAAGCTACTTTGCCTTTGGAAAAATGGTTCGCGGTGTGCTCTGCATTATGGAACTTCTCTTCTATCTCACAAATGACCATACCTAAAACAGTCTTATTCGCGCAAAACCATTTATAGAAAATTGCAGTCAATTTCATAAATCATTGGAAACAAATAGGTATGTATATTCTAATTGAAAGGAAATATACGCGATCCAAGTTGAATGGGATGGAATTCATCTCGATCGCTTCCGTCCAGGTTGGGTGGTGGTCAAACGTGACGCGAGTCCTTTTCTTCTTCGACAGTTAGTTCACGTAGCACGTTTAAGACCTGCTCTCAACGAATTCGGTGGCACGACACGCTCCTCTTTAATACGGATTCTCCTTTTTCCCTTCTCGGAACGTCGAAATTTCGATTTGGCAAGGTAATAAAGAAGCTCGCCGCCGACCTCCTAACGAAATTTGTCTTTTACTCCGAAGAAAAAAGAAGGAAAAGGAAGTCGAGAGCTATCCAATACCGAAATAACTCGTCGGGAATTCTCCCACGACCAAAGTCGTATTTTAACTCTATCCTTTGCTTCGAAATAACATTCCTCGCAATTCCCTAATATCAGATGAATATTCAACAGTCAAAGTTCCGAATTATTTAGAATTATCATGGATGGCACGAGAGCGTATGGATTTTTCTTCGTCTTTTGCTTGGTTCAGTGATCCTCGTCGTCGTCGTCGTCGTCGTCGTCGTCGTTGTCGCGTCGAGAACAATCGGCGGAACTCGTTAAAAGCTCTTGCGTCGACGTGCCACGTACACGCTTATAACGTACGCCGTTCCGCATAATGACCGTGTTGTTCGTCGTCGGGCCCTTCCCGTCGCTCTTGGCTTGTAAACTCGGAGGACGTTACAACGTCTTGTCATATTAACCCTCTCGATAGATGGACCACTGCGCGTACGTTATTATCACTCGCAAATATGCGTACCTTCCATTGTTCGGACTTCGTATCGAGTAAATAGTACTTAGTATTCTCCTACGTCATTTTCTTTCAATCGCTTTTAGAAATAAGCGATCTCTGTATCGGAAATAACGAGGAGGTATTCGAACAAGCTCCCGGATAAAAGGTCACGTCCATTCGACATCTGTTTCCGGGATGTCACACTCGTCCTATGTATGGAAAACCGTTCGATCGTTCCTCGCGATTCGAACATTTTTCCCCACTTGGTTTTTCTTTTAACAAAGACTAAGACAATATTCTTCCTAACTCTCGTAATAGACTCGTCAATTATGTCCTCCGAGCGAGCAAAAATCGAACCGTATAAATATTCAAGTGGCGAAGTTTAGCCGATTGGGAAGATTAATGTATGTCCTTCATCCCTTTTTGCTCGTTGAACGCGTCGCGCGACGTTCGAATCCGAATGATTAATGTCTTTGGGAAATACGCGTTCGTTCGTTCGAACATTTACGTAGCAACGGTAGAAGCGTTGTAATTATTATATATATGGGTCCATTAACGGACTAACATAAGTCTGATTGGAATATCGATCGATGAATCGGACGACTGATTAAAGTCATCCTTTAAAATCAATCCGAAACGCGAGTGACGACGAGTTTACTATCTCCAATTTAATCTTTGAACGGGAGTAGAAGAATTTTTCTCTCTCCCTCTCTCGCTCCTTTTGACGAATACAGAGATGCCGTTAATTAATGCTTCTTAGGGCGCGTGTAACAGGAGTGAGTGTTGGCAGACCTCGTCGGAAAGGCTTTGTTTCGCGAGCGGAGAAGAAGCTCGCGTAGGTTTGCTGCACGCCCGCGGACAATGGCGCTCGACTACAATACAAGTCCGCTTTGTTGTTTCTATTTCTACTAGGTGAACCCTACTTCGCGATCCGTCTTTTCATCTTTCTCTTCTTTCTCTTCTTCTCAGCTTCCATTCCGCTCCATTTCCGTCCTTTCCTCCCTGCTCTTATTACTTACTTTCCAATCGTCGGAACGCAATGGTTTCCCTACGCTAACTTTATTTTCGCGAACGCTGGATATTCTCTGGTTATTATTCGTAAGAGAGGAGGTTACATCTTTGTCGGCAAAACCCCTCTTGATCTTAAATTTTAAGTACGACTGCAAGCACGCTACTAGCATTCCGAACGCCCCCCGAAGGGGAAATCTTGTCCCGCATCTGGGTAGGCATCTGGGTAGGCATCTGGGTAGGCATCTTATGACTCGTCCATTTTATACCCTTTGCCCTTATCTCGTGTTCTTACAGAAAGCCCTTTCTACCCTCCAAATTTTCAGTAGCAAAGAACGCTTCGCGGCGACAGAAGAAAAGGGCTCTTCGCCATTTGAGGACTTTGATCGGGAGAGAGAGCTTTATTCTTTTTTTTTCTTTTCAATTTGTACCAGCCAAGGACTCTCGAAGGTTTTACTAATGTACCTAAATGTGGGAAAGTCCGAGACACCTTTGAAATGATTGCACGCGTATCGAGTTTGCAAAAGCTGCGCACTCGATTAGGAAAGTTTTCGAATCAACGAGAGAGAGAGAGAGAGAGAGAGAGAGAACTCGCAGCTTCGAATAATTTATTACCTACAATCGAGGACGATTTTCTAAATTTGGGAAATACGAAGAGAGGCCTTGTATATTTGCTCGCATTGTTTACCGTTGAGAATTCGAATTACAGTGATGCCGAGTCGGGATGCCGTTTTTACGAGATTAACGTTTCGCGATAGCGCCTTACCCTTTAATCAAGATAATTACGGTTGGACTCTTTTCTCCGAGTTTAGGGTTGCAAGTAATTATCGGGGTTGGTCGTTCCTTATGTTTCGTACTAGGACTGCTCGGAGAGCGCAATTAGGGGTGAAGGTTACGTTACTTTTTCGATTTTCCTTGGCCGCGAAAGTTCCTTTACGGAAAACTTTTTGACCAACTAAGCGACGAGAGATGGCCAATTAAGCGTCCAATCCAAATGAATACTTTTCTAACGAAACTTTTCGTCTCTGCCGCGACAAAAATCAAAGTTAACGAAAAAGAAATTGCGCTTGGTCCGAAAAGTTGGCGAAACCTGGCGGCGGCGAGTAACGACCGAATAACGGCACAAAGGCAATCCGCTTAATTCTGCTGATTTCGATCGCGAGAGCTTATGCAAAATCGCGTTATGCGTCTGCATCGAGCTATGGAAGAGCTTAATAATGCGTACCCGGCTGATTGAACGGCAAGTTTGCATCGGTGAAGATAACCCTACCGCAACCCTGACTTTTTCCTTTTTCTTTTTTCATTTTTTCGCCGCGCGTCCCCAAAACGCCCGCTTTTCTGAAACCCCATAATCGATTACCTTTCGGTTGCGTTCGGTTCTAATTCGACCGACACCTTTTCCAATCTCGCGAGCCATTTTTCTCAACGTCTCTTGGTAAAAATGGTGTCACGATTTCGCCAAGTAAATTGAAATCTCTCGGAAAGGTGACTACTTACCGTCGCCGGTGCAAACGAAGGCTCGTTCGCACGATATCATCAAGCATAAAGCCTCTCGTGAGATCTCCTTTTCTTTTTTTTCTTCTTTCTTCCTTTTCATCCGGTCGAACAACGGAACAAAAGAAAAAAGAAACTCGGGCAGCGACTAACGAGGACGCACGCCACTTATTTGATTCGACTTCTACCTCGTGAATTCGAATCGATGATTAAAAAAAGAAAAAAAAGGGTTAACGTATTTGTTCTCGAAGAAGAGTTAACACTCGATCGTGGGGCGAATGGCTTTCGGTTCGACCGCGTATTTTTCTAGCCATCGTGAAAGGATAGTATTGAGTCTTCGATAAATGGAACAATATTATCTTGTTTATCCGTTCTAACGCAAGAAAAGAAAACGGACACATCTGAAAGTATATAGGAGTTTCGAGGGCACTCCTTATCGTCCGTCCCACGTGAACAATATTGCGCGCTTGGAAAATGAAAAAGAGTGAGAGAGAGAGAGAGAGAGAGACAGTAGGAGACATCTAGTCCGCGGCCAATATCTGCCATCGAGGAAAACTCGTCGAGGGGATGAAATTTCTTTGCTTGAAATTTCTGTACTCGAGCTCGATCGAAATTGCGCCAGGGTTGCGTCAGGTTGCGTCAAAGATACGTACGGTTCCTCTATTCGATATAATGAAAAGCGATTAAATAACGAGCTACCTTCGTTACGTTTTCGACGATACGGATAAGGGTTATTCTTTGAACAGTGGGAGAAAAAAAGGAGAGCGAGAAAAAGAAGAAAAAAAGACTAGAGCGTGTCCAAACGCTCGCAAGACTTCTCGGCGGCTTTCAAGAGTGGGTAATTGCTTTTAAAATTTCAACCAAGTGGCTTCCTACCACGAAGAAAAATTCATTCCAACGTTGGTAGCACTCTAAGAGCCGCGTTATAATGTCTCGCGCGCTTATTAGACGCTTTTAATATTTCTCACCTGCTATAATTCATGCCCCTATCTATTTCTATCGACCCTACTTCCATTCGTTCGATTTCAATCTCCTTGAAATCGAGAACTTTTGCGCAAAACGTAAGCGTATCGTTTTTACCCCTAGAACGAAAGTTGCTCGAATTATTTCTACGATCGTATGGCTAGCTGGTATGCTAAACATCAATATATATTCAAATTTTGGTGAATAAAGGATAGGCTAAAAGCTTCGTAACAACGCAAAAAAGATACCGCAGGTTTAATAAGATAGCCTCGACCTTTCCCCCAAAAGAAAACTATCTCTGCTCGTACGCACGCGGGTCCCGTGTGTATACAACTTTCTTGTTTTCCCTCTCTCTCTCGATACTCGGCGAATGTCTACAAAAAATGAAGAAAGAAGTAAAAGTTAGCGAGGTGTGAGAAAAAACGAAAAGAACGGCCCGGAAAGAGAGAAATACAGCGAACCCGCGTTCGAAGGAGAAAGATCGAAAAACGCTTAACGACCTAGTTTTCTCTCCTCGCCGTTGAAGATTCTCATTTGGAAGCTCGCTTTACGATCGTTACATCTTTGCGCGTAGGAAATAGGAAGCGATCTGTTTTTAGACCAAGGATACGGGAGAAGGAGAGCATCATTTTTCGAATGATTTTATTAAAAGATAGTTGGAGATTATTTCTAGACGCACGCTCGCAAAAAGAGGAGTATACCTACGTAATAGAGTGATTCGGAGAGAAGATCGAACGGATAAGAAAAAGCGTTCCATCCAGTTAGCAACAAAATTCGTCGTCGGGCTGGAATAGAGTGTTAGCCAAGTGCAGCAGCAGCACCAGGGAGAAAGAGAGAAAACACAGAGAGTCGAGCTTTTCAGATTTTCCGCTCCCGTACTCCTTTTGCAGCAGGCAGCCAGCCAGCCAGCCAGCCAGCAGTCAGCCAGTTTTTAGTGTTCTTTTCTTCGTCGCGACAGTCATCGCGTGTGCCACCACCAGCACCGGTGCCTTTCACAAAATTATATTTTAATTCGAAACCGGACGACCTCGTAATCCAACCGGACGACTCTCTCGCATCTCCCCCGATTCTGCTTGGTCCAAGTTCCGAAAGACCAAATTCTATCCTTTTGTCTATTTTCTTAGTTCGCCGCGAAGGAAAAATATAATAATTATAGCGGATCCCGGATGGCTTCTTATCTGTTGCTCCGTCGGATGTAACTACTTATCGCGCTGGACGTCATATCGTAAATCACGTGCGTGCGTGCGTGCGTGCGTGCGTGCGTGCGTGCGTGCGTGCGTGCGTGCGTGCAACGAACTGCCTTTGTTTCGAAAAGAACCATTTTCGTGTTTTTTTTCCCTTCTAAACACTTGCTTGCCGTGTCGTTCATTAATTTCCAGTAGCAGCTTGTTAAATCGGTTCGTACAGTTGGACTAGGCGTTTCGATAAGAGGACCGTTAATTTGTCGTAAGTTATTGTTAGTCGCGCGATCTCTGACCATTTACGGTTACGCGAACGTGGACGTTTAAATGCCATTGGAAACCGGTTCGTCCGTGGGCCTTCGCAGTGTTCCTTCCCAGTGTTCCTTCGCAGTGTTCGAGCGAATAGAGAATCGAACCTCTAGGCGCGCCGATCTTACAAAGGTGACACGTATTAATTGCATTAATCTCGTATAGATGATTAACGCGAGGAAACGACCGATTCCAAGCACGAACTCGATATTCCTCGATGGAAACGTGCCACCGCTGGGACGAGACATATTTGGCACGTCCTGTATCGTCGTTGGACATTCTTTGATTAATCTTTGATTAGTTACTTCCTGTCCTGTCTAGCATCTTAATACGCCATCCCTTACAATTCTTCTGCTTTCATTTTCACTAGCTAATCTCTACTTTTAAACCTTTTTACTTATTCGCATTGTTCGATTATCATCCCAAGAACTGATTTAATCTAAAGATTAAGTTCTTCCTAACTATAAAAGTAGCAAATTCGCAGTCGGTCATTAAAAGTCGTTGCATCTTTGAAAGTATCTCCAAGCTATCCTAGGCTCGTTCGGCTCGTCAAGGTACACGAGGTTTCTATACCTGAACGTTTTACACCGAGCTACTAATTCCAATCGGATTCCAAACGCCATCTCTCTCGCGCACGATTTAACCACGTGGAAAAAGGTATTAAAGGCGAGACGATCGGACTTGCATTATGGGAATGTACAGGCTTTAGACGTATAACGCTAGTGAAATAAAAAAAAGTGGAAGGTAACTTTGCGGGTAGATACAAGGGCTGTGGGTGGAATGAAATTAAAATTACTAAGAGTACGCTTTTAAAGTTACCAACAAAAAGAATAAGAGAGAGAGAGAGAGAGAGAGGGAGACTCTAGTCATTTTCTTCTAGCCTTTTTCCTACCACAATTAAATCTCCTCGGGTACTCTCGCGAAATTGAAACGGAACGTGCGCATATACGTACGTTCGTGTACAAACATATGTAGATATGTAGCGCGTGGAACGCCATGAAACGGATTCCATAAGAGCGTCGTATTTCACGGTATACGGTAAGGCAAGTATAAACCATGTCGCGTGTCGTTTGTCGCGGAATCGCACATAAATACCACGAATCCTAGTATAGTAGAGATATTTTCCAAGACTCTTACGTTCAACATTATATCTATGGGTTTTTTCGCGTGTTGGAAATTGGAACGGTGGATGTATCCATAAACGTAGCGTCGTAGGCTGGATGACCTCGTTGCACCTGTCGTCGAACGAGAACGCCGCCCGTTTCTTATCAAATGCATCGATTACGAAATGAAGTAAATCGATTCGTATTTGCATAGAATTCAACGACTCTTCTGGATAAAATAGTAGCGCGCGTTTCTTTCAAATACAGACAAGTTCTCTCTTTCTCTCTCCGTTGATATTTTATATGAATAGAAAGAGTGTAACGTAACGTTGCATCGAAAAGAAGGCTTCGCTTTTCATAGCGATATTATAATACGCGAACGTTTCGAGAAGCAAGTGGCTACTTTGTCTCGCGTTACGCCAGGCGGAAGGTCAGCACACGGGGGGTTGCGGAAAAAGAAACTCTTCTTTCGATTTGTCCCTACGTTGCTCTTGGATATGCGCACGCGCACGGAAAGTACGTGCATATGCATTCAGAGAGTCGCGAGTGCACCGACACGAGAGGTGGATTAAAATGAAAGAAGAGGGTAAATTGAAGAAGTCTCGAGGGGATGCACCGAGAGTGGGAAAAGCACCCTACGGCTTCCTTCGCGTTTCTGCTATCCGTCCGTGACAGCTTGGGTCTTGGGGGATTTTTCTGACAAATATCGGAGCTCGCAAGAAGAACCTTTTCGTTTTTTCTTCTCCCTCGCGAGACCAAATCTCTGATTTTGTCTCTTTCTCTTTCGAAGTTAGACGTTCGATTTTCTTTCGTCTTCCTACGCGTACTTATGTATGTGTACACCGCCGCCGCATGGTCCACTTTCGGTCGATCCGAACCGGTTCCCACGAATTTGGCTCTTTTCCAACATAATTGTTACGTCGGAAACGAGTTTCTCGTTCGGTTGATACGTTTAATTACACGTAAACCTATTTCCATTATATCTCTCTCTTACGGAAGAAATTTTCTATGCAATGAAAAGGGATCGGCAGCCTAGATTCGAATAAAAAACGTGATAACATTCTTCGATTCGTAGACGAGTCAACCCGGGGAGATGGGAATAAAGCGTCGTTTGCTTTTTATTTGAGGAATATAAATGTAGAATAATTTGTGGTAGTTTCGGGTCGACTAGCTGTTCGTGGTCCAGGCATTCCACGTGCCGTTCGAGAACCTCGTAAATAACATTTCCCACATTCTGCGCGTCCAGCAAGTTAATGCGAGCCCTACCTTCTCTCTCTCTCTCTCTCTCTCTCTCTCTCTTGCTATAGCACTAACCTCCAAACTAACTAACTTAATTAGGGTGGCACCGAGCGGCCACTTAACTCCATCAGCGCAACGCCGTTGATCCGCGCATACTGCGAGTTACCCGAGGCAACGCTTCTCTCATTGTTTGTACAACGTCGCTCCTTTCGTTTTATCGTAAAAAAACAGCCCTCCAGCGACGAGGATTCTATACTCGCAAAAAGGAAAAATAAAACTAACTCTTTTCGAAAAAGGAGTACTCTTAAACGTTTACTCCTTTAAATATATCTAAATTGTTAGAGTATTTTTACATTCAATCAAAGATTTCTATTGAATTGAGAGAATCGAGCCAAACTAAATATACCGATCGTTTCTAACTTTCCGCAATTCCCAATAAAGGGTCTAAGAATCGCTTTATTCGCCGAGCCGACAGGGTCGAGAGTATACTCGTATGAAAGTTCACACGCTGCCATAAAGTTAGAGATGGTACGAGGGGTTCGCGCCGATCCGTCGGCATCCTCGTCGTCGTCGTCGTCGTCGTCGTCGCCATAGCGGCGGGGGATGGAAATCGATGCAACCCTGACGCGTACGTACGAAAGGGGAGAGATACAAGAGTGTGCGAGTAGACAAAAGCGTAACGTGGGAACGGAAACACATAAAAAGAAGTTGCTTCAAATTTTCTTTTCTTTTTGTTTCCACGTTGCAACCAATTCTTAAGCCTTTTTACCGGCCACCTAGATCAGACTATTTATTTCTACCGTAAGCTGTAAGAAAAAAACGATGGCATTGTAGAGTAAAGCGCGAACCACAGCGTTGTTTTATACTGCGCAGCCATTTGGAGAACACGAAGTAGTCCCTGTGCTGTGTCAGGGTTGAATGGACGACGTCGTATAGGAAAAGAGACGACAACGGCAACGACAACGAGCATGGCTCTTTTCGACGCGAACGCAACGCTCCGAGCTCGTAAAAGCTCCAGAAGCTTTTGAAAGGGCCGCCTTTAAAACGCCCCAAGACGCGCCCGTATATATTTCCCTCTATATACGAGCTCTCTACGTTTAATACGTTGTCGTATTTTTGCTTATTTTCTACAAAACTCGAAGAAAAATTGACCAAACGGATAAGCCTTCGTCCGTTTCGAACTTTCGAACGTTCAATGAAATGGTAAGAATCAATACACGGGATCGTCTCGTTTAATTTCGATCACGGGCATGATTATTTAATTAATCAAATCGGCCAGACGACTAGTTCAATCGAAGAATTTTCCAAGTCCGATTGGACGAAGGTAATGCATCACTTGCTAGCTACCATAATCCATCAAGGCTCGAGGTAAAAATAAGCGTCGGGACATTTTGATTATCTCGCAAAGGGTCACGCGATCGACGTCCTTTCTGACTCAGCTAACTTTGTCGTGCTATGGCCCTTTCGATCGGTCAACGAGATTCGGCTTTTTCTTATTAATGAATAGGCGCGAGATTAGAAGCATACTAGTCGCAAACTTCTATAGCAATGGAACTATACGAATTGGGGAGGAAAAGAATAGGGAAAGGGCCAAGGATCGGTCTCTCGAGTTAAGTGGTTAGCTCGGGAGAAGCTGTTTCGATTAGCCAGCTCGTTGAATTTCCTCGTCAAGGAGACCGACGGACGTCATTGTCCTCTTTGGGTCGTTCGAGGAGTCCTGCGAGGATTCCGCTTAAATTGCGACCACCTCGGCGACGCGAGAGAGAAAGAAATTCATATATTCTTTTATAGATCGAAGAAGGGCAAGGAGGTAATTGGCGTTTTTGGCGTTTGCCTTTTGCCGTGGTCGTAAAAAGAAAGGGCGAATTTGCTAAGTCGAAATTGTGGGTGCGGAAGAAACGCGTCTAACAAACTCTAAGGGAACGTGCTCGGCAAAGACCGTGTTTGCTTGTGGCTTATTCCTTATATAAATACCTCGGTACCGAAAAACGACCACCTTGGTGGTACCTTTTTCGCGATTCGTAAGGAAATCTGGTCTCGAAATCGTAGATGAATGGCGACGAGCTAAAAGCGCGCATGCAACCAACAAACCCTCCTTCCATTGAGGATATTCGCGTGCTCGTTGTACCACCGCTTAGATTCGTTTCTTTGTTCCCCGGTGTCTGGGCCGACAGCGAGAGTATCAAAGTCTCCGTATCTAATAATAAACGAACGGCTGCGGCATTGTTAGAAAATGGGTCGAGTAAGTTTGCGCTCGTGTGTGCGATACGATGTCACATCCCACACGTAGGACACGCGCGTCCACGTACTCAATGATCGACGCGTTTGTACGTCTCTATTCAATGCGAAAGATTGCATAATGTCTTCTTTTACTGTTTTTCTTTTTTGTCAACAATGCAGCACGGTAAAGAGATATTTTTGAACATTTTTCTTTCAACGGAACGAAAATGTAGATTCACGAGAAGAGGAAGGACAAACGACCAAGAGGAAAAAGAAAACCGGGCCAAACTATGTTTACGTTTCGTGACACTCGAGGACAGTTGTCGTTTCTTACACGTAAGAATATGTATGTAAGATAGCAACGTGCTAAGGTGACGATGCATTTACGATGCATTAGCCTCGACGCGTGCGTCAATTCATTGCGTTAACGCGGATTGCAGCTGTTGTTCCTACGAGAACGCATTTGCAAATAAGCTTTCCCTTTCGTTTTCTTAAAACATGACGTAACTTTTCTTTTTTTCTCTCGCGTTAGAAATCCAAAATTCTTTCCAATTCTATTCGTTTTCCACTCAAAGGAAATGCTGGGACATTGATTTTTCTTTAGAAATCCAGTCTCGTTGAATTTGTTCTCATGAAAAAACGCGCGACGTCTTTGTGGGTCCTTGTTCGTTCGTCAACATGAGACTCTTTGGTAAACCGACGCACCGAAAATTTATCGTACCGCTTCCTCGAGATGCGGTTTTGCGGTTCGTCACACCTGGTTGGATTATATGTCGTATGCCTGGCTCGATTTTTCTTCAACGCCGTGAATACGAAAATTTATTACTCGAGTTTCTCGACAGTCGGATAGGTGGATTTGCACGAAACTGCCTGCATAGGTAAGTTTTCTCATTTAACAAAGGTAGAGACCGAGTAAACTGCAGCTGCTACTTCCCTAATTTATGCTCTACGTACACGCGCGGGGAATCGTGTACGGAGGTCACGGCTTAGGTCAACCCCTTTTTACCGCTCATTGGTGCAATTTCAAACGCGGTACATGATCAATTTTGAAGGTTGATAAAGAAGAAAGGTAGAAGAGTCGGTAACGAATCCTCTCCGAAGGCAATTAAACCCGAGAGTGCGTTGCGTTAATTCGAATCGAGATACGCTTGGGAAAAGGCGCAAGGAGAAGGGTGCCACTCGAAAAAGGAAATAAACTCGTGATAAAGGGTGGACCGCGAACAATACCGTTACTCGATAAAATTGCCTCGACCCTCGATCTTCCATTCCGGAGAGAGGAAATTAACCGGACGCGTTGGCATATCAAGCTGTGGTCGCTCTCGCGTTACTCCATTTTTCTCTTTTTTTTTTTTTCTTCTCTTTTCTTTTTCTTTAGAAAGGGCCCGCGAACAAACAAGGCCTTGCGAACAAAACTCGCGATAAGACTCGATTTCGCTGCTCAATAATATCTACGATATGTATGAAATGACGAATGATGTTTATATACTCTTCGGAAAAAGCCTCGACCTTGCACCTAATCTCGAAGAAATTATTTTTATCTCTCGTGTTGTGCAGTAAAATCGGCCGACTTGCTCGTCGTACACGTATCGAGCATTTTTCGAGCCGAGTTACTATCTTAAACCGAGCTACACCGAGAATCCGTAATCGAACGCGCTTACATGCGCACAACTTGGCTACGCGCTTGCTTAACAGCTGTAGAATTATAACCGAGCGTGATACTAATTTCTACAAGCATCTCCGAGTTAATGGCGGTCGATACGACGACGCTATATTTACTGCCTTTTACTCGGATCGAAGGCTGAATAGAACGCGCACCTGGTAAGAATCTATCTTTCCGATATTGTTTAACTACAAAGTATCATTGTTGAAAGTTTGAAAAGATGTTGGTCAGTTCGAATGAAAGGATGAAAAGGGAATCGAGAATAGAAGATAAAAGAGGGGAAGGAAGGGGGGGGAGCACTTTTCCTGGCGCAGCTCTCTCGTGTTTTTCGACGGGGTGGCAAAGTACAACACGGGACGGGCAACGTTTGTAATTCATGGCTCGTATTCCATCTATAGAGTACCCGCTTGTACATACTTACGCGCGCGCGTTGTTTACCCGCTTCTGCCGATGGTACTCTGTGTCGCGTTGAAGCGCTACAGAATGGGATGCTAATTTGAACGAACGTCAAAGTTAAATGCGGAAATGAGAGGCCGAGCGTGTCGTGCCGTTGCCAACGCGAGAAGGAAAGGAAGGAAGACCATTTGAAAAATAAATATGTGCTAAATATATATTTGTTTGGAAGAGCTAATTATTATCGTTGAAACGTTTGACGAAACTAGTCGGGCTTTTAATAAAACAGCGATAGGCACGTGGACGTGTCGACGATTTTCTTTCTTTCGTAAAGAGAAGGAGAAAAAGGAAATGTCTCTCTTGGAAAAAACTGAGTCGGTCGAGTGGCCCCGGAGTACCTCGACGGCAGTTTTCTTAAGAGAGCAACCAGCAACGTGTGTTAGTGGTGGAGTCTCTTGGACTCGTTGAACGTAAACTTGCCAACGCTGCGAGGAAACGAAACCCGACGCCCACGAATGAAAATCCCTTCCGTTGCTAGTCGAAAGAACGAATTATTCCACGGGCCTGGCAAAAGCTAAGCTTTGCCGGCCAACTTTGGGTTCCTCGCGAATTGTTGCCAAGCAATTTTATCGTCTTCCTTTTTTTTTTAAATGACGGCAGTAGCAAAGGGGCTAACATTAGATAGAGAAAGTCGCGTAAATATTAATTACCGAAATAGTGGTGGGGAAGATACTAATCTCCGTAATGGTAAGCGGAAGTCCGTCTTAAGTTAATATCGCGCGGAGCCTCGAGCGCTCGGCAAAATTGCGCAAAGTTACGGCTGCTAAGGCAGAGAATGATTAAACTCTTCTGGCAGGAGCTTCCGTAAGACTGGCGCGTCCTACGCCATAGACGAGTAGGCTGCGCAAAGATTATCACCCGACGAATCAATTAAACGGTCCAGTTAACCGGCTAATTGCAGCCTGGATCGAGAAAACGAGGAGGCAATCTTTCCAAAATAAACCTCTCTTCAAGGCTCGATGCAAATTCGCACGATATTGGAAAAACTTTGAAAATGCAGTCGTCGCGACGCTCATCCATATCGGCTGAATTTGGAATGCAGTCAAGTGCAACGGCATCTAATGTCTCCTAACGATTCAAACTTTTCTCGTCTTGTTTCGTCATCCTTCGCGATCTTCAATGCGTTTTTCAAAGTCAACCTCTTTCTCTCTCTCTCTCTCTCTCTCTCTCTCTCTCTTTCATTTTACTAATGGCCCTCGTTCGGCAATGCGAAAGAAAAATAGGAAGAAAGAAGGAAAGGTAGACCATAATCCGTGCCAAGGAGATTTGCGTAGACTCGAAAAATTGACAAACCTACTCGAATTCTTTTTCTTTTCTTATTAATTCTTCCATTTTTTCTTTTCTTTGGAGAAGATTTCCTCCTCGAAAGGAATTCTCGGCGAAGCCGTTGTAAACCTTTTTCGACTCTCTTCTTGCCGTCCTTTTCATAAACTTCCGACCACGCCTCTCTTCCTTCACGCTTCTTTCCCTTGATCTCTATCTTTCCCGTAGATACGGACGGGCAAAGTAATTTCCAAGTAAATCTTCGAACGAGTCGGGATAAGCCTTTGGGAAGCCAAAAGCGTAAATCCAAGTTAGATCCGATAGCCGGGCAAGTCCTGCCAACCAAATTGCCACCAAGATGCAATTCGTTTTAGTACCCTAGGATATCGCTTTTTATTTCTTACCCTTTTACCCTTTTCAACTTGGACGTACCTAAGAGGTGCCTTGGAAAATCTTTTAATTGCGTCCGAGTTGCATCTTCCTTACTTTAACCGTTAACTTTAATTTAATGCAAACGCGCGTAGAACACCGCGCAAAACACCGCGTACTATTCGAGAACGGCCAAGGGCGTTAGCTCGGAAACTTGCCAAGTATTGCGAATAAAACGAGCGCTCTCTCGCTAATCGGCTGGCTATCTCAGAGATGCAGGAAATAAGCTACTCCGTGTATCGATTATGCTCGGGAACTTGATTAACTCGTATTAGCAAATGTACGGTAAATATTTGTAAGCGCATAAGAATGACAATTTTTCCACAAAGCTCTGAAGAAAATTAAATGTTATATGCTGCTAACTTTATAGAATTATTTGATTGTTAATGCACACTTACCCTGTGTCCGCTTCGTGTACGTACATATTAACCCTTTGCCCCTGCATACTGGACTCGGAAGTTTTCAGCCTTCCTCAAAGGATTAAAACATCGTTAAGACACACCGTACATTCCTATGCGTCAAACGTATACGTTAATATTTTTAATTCATTTCTGTCGGTTAAATATGTGACATTTTACCGGAGGTATGTTTAGTAAAAATACCTTTCACTTTTCGCCTCGCTGGAAAATGTTCGGTGGTATCCTCCCAAAAGAAGTTGAAAAAGTAGGATTGGTGTCCCCCCCTTGATATCCCCTCAGACGTGAGAGCAAGATAAAAGAGGAAACTTTAATATTAAACCAATAAACTCTCTCGCAGGCTTGAATTCGTTTTCGTAATATATATCTTTCGCGAGCTGACACGCCGCGTTCGCTTTGCGAGAGAGTAAGATTTTTCGAGTAGCAACTCTTAGATGTCTCCAGAGAATTACGATATTATGCGAAAGAAAGGTGAAGATAACGAGACGTTAGAGGACTTTAAAGTTAAATCTACGAGCCTTCTACGAGGTTTCCTGTAAGATCGGATGGCGCGGCGGCGGCGGGAGTACATAAGGCTTAATATTCTTTTTTTCCATTTGTTTTCTAAAAGCAAATGGAGAGATGGTAGACGAAGATTCGACTTTACGAAAGGAATGTATTATTTCACAAGAGTTTCATTGACTGAGTCAAACGAAATGAGTCACGCCTCTAGACGCTTTCGAGGTAATTAATTAATCGTGGCATTCCGCGCCTAAGCGTCTCCTGCGTTTAAACCTTAGCTCGGGTTGGGAGCTTTTCAACGGACGTTGAAGCATCCTTGGAAAAACTGGACCCCTCTTATCTCCTGACATTCATCTTCGTATAGGACGGGACAAACGAACACACTGAGTCACCGTCGACGCAAAGTAGGCCTCACCTACCTAACGATCGTTACGCGTTCCTCTTGCCATGACATTATGCGAAGAGAGAACAAAGATAAAACGAAAGAAAAAAAAACAGAAAATGGTAGGGGGTGAGTAGAGAGGCCGAACGAATAATACGGAGGGAAAAAAGAAAAGTGAGTGGGCTCGAGTTCAATCGGTCGAACGTGGATTCTCTTCTTGCCAAATTCCGGGACCGCATTGCGGATGCACGCGATACTTTGCTACGGCTCCGGTCGTCGATTTCATTGACTTCCGTCTCGAATCGCGAGGGAACCAATCAAAATTCCATTCGAAGGAAAATTCTTCTAAGCTAAGAAGCGCATCCTGGCCGTTACTGGTAGATCTATTTTCAATAAAATTGGACAATTTGACAAGATCGCAACCGACGAGAATACCGTGGAATATAATTCGGATATATGCGTACCGCAGCACTTGGTTTCTCGCGAAGCTATTGGAGTGTGTAGGATCGATCGAAACGCATCAAGATCGAATTCGCGTCACGAACACGTGTCCTGCAAAGATAATGGTCGTTTCGATATAATCGTCGAAACCTGCTCTCGTGACGCAATCTACCTACGCCAAGTGATCGTACGAACGTAAATCGGTATTCAAGTTTCTCCCCTTTAGCGTCATATTCTATAATTATCTCGACAATATAGCTATATTTATTTTCCAAATAATAAAATACTAAAGACAAAACTATCGGAAAATAAGGATCTCTTATCGAACGATCGCTCGTGTCTACGTGTATTACCAATTAAGAAGAAATTCTCCATTGAAACTTGGCGTATCGCGAACATATACGGACGGCTGACCCATCGACTCGTTTAGAAGAAGGTCGTTGCTCAATCGCTTCAAATATGGTACGATAAGAACTTTGTATGCGCGCTAACGACAAAGTACATTTTTTTTTTATTTTCCCCGAGATCACCGGATATCTTAGTCTATCGTTAATTAGCGCTCGTGCGTGCAACGAGTAAAAAAATGATACGAAATCGATTTCGTATCTAACAAGGACTTCTTCCTAAGACCTTGTCAAAGCCAAACACGATGTTTGAACGTTAATTGAAACCTTTCTAATTGTAAGTAGCAATAAGATAGAGAAATAATGAAAGTAAATTATGCGTTGAACGATAACGATGCAGCAAACCAAAATACGATCGATTTCTTTCGATTTAAAGCCTATCGTCGCGCTACATCGCTTTGTCCAAAATTCGCCCTTCTTCTATCTATCTATCTATCTATCTATCTATCTATGTATCTCTCGAACGAACATCGTCGAATCTCCGCTTATCTTTCAACGTTTGACACGAATGCGAAACGTCAGTCGCATCTCCGATAACGCCCTGTCAATAGGGAAAATTCATGGGAAATTCTGTGGCCATAGTTTCTGGTATAGAACAAAAGGTAACGTTTACGTTCGTTAAAGATAACTATTTCGTATCTCCCTGTTGGTGACAGGAAGATGAAAAAGAAATGAGTTCGAACGATAAAGAAACCGTATTTCTAGCAACACGTTATAGATAAAGCAAATACATTTTTTTTCTTGCGCGAAGAATCTGCGATCTAAAGATCTTTCTAGATCGTCCAAGATATCCGGCGCACGTCCCACGAGAATCGTTTCAATTACAGGCGCAGAGAATAATTATCCGATGACGAATGACGTCTCCTCGAGGATCGTCTTCTCGTCATTATAATTTGAATATCACGCCAAGAGAGACGTATTATACGAGATCGTCGTTGTATTTTCATTCGTTCAAACACCCAACGTCTCTCTTCTATATGTATACAATCGTTTTCAACATTATGTTACTGTTCGGAATGCACTTTAAAGAGAGTGCATCGTGAGATAGATTTACACCAATTAAAACGTGCAAACATAGACAAGAGAGCTGAGCTTATGGAGTGAGAGAAGTACTGGGAATCTCGAACGTAGGACGTAGCCCGGAGCTTCGTTAAAGTCATTAGAGAAATCAGGGAAATATACTGACGAGAGGACGCGACTCTTTCACTGTGTTATCTCCCACGTTCATATGCACGCACACGTAACTCTCTCTCTCTCTCTTTCATTTCGAACGCGACACGCGATGTATGCAAAAGCACGACCGAGACCAACGCCGGCGTATATTATACGCTTTGTTCTCGAGAGCGTGGAATTACCGTAGAAGAGAATCACCGCTTTATATACATTTTTATTAGGTGAAAAGGTGCTGCGGCATTCGTGCGAATATCTTCGTTATCCTGCTCCTCTTCCCCGTTCCTCTTGGCTGGCCGCTCATTCTTTTCGCATTGACGATTTCCTTCTCTCTCTCTCTCTCTCTCTATCTCGTTTATCGACCCTCTTTTATATCAGATATAACTGCATATAGACGGCTTTCTTCGGTCTAAAAGAAAACTTTGAAGAGGTTATATCTCGACTCCAAAGAGAGTAGGTATCGTTATAAATTTGGAAATTTATCCCGATACGCGAGGATCGATAGCCATCGTTCGAAGAACCAAACTCCGATCGTTCTCCGAAACTTTGCACACAAATCCGAGCAAGTTGAAAGTTACGGTAATCGTCTCGCGGTCCTTTCGCGTTGTCATTTTGTTATGATGCGAATCGCTCGGGGCTATGTAATAACAAGTAAGCGAAAAATAAGCCAAAGCATATACTATAAATTAACGAGATTGGAAAGGATAGAGATTACTCAAGGGTGCGTTAAGGGTCGCGACAACGACCCCGATGGGAATTTTCAGCCCGATCGACGGGACGTAACTCTGATTCGATCGTGAAAATTTGATGTTCGAACAAAGCCGCGAACCATTGGCGATCGAAGGAGGAATAAAAATGTAACATTTGTATTTCTTATTCAGGTACTTTCAGATAGAGAATGCATCGAGAGAAAAGGCAAGCTCGAGCTGGCAGAACGAGGCGATGAGAGCTCTGAATGGAGTCCGAGGAAGCTTCAGAGCCCCCTGGGGCTCGAACGTCTTACGTGCCATCGCCGTCGTCGTCGTCGTCGTCGTCGTCATCGTCGTCAGGGTTCAAGCGGCCAGCAGCCCAATGCAAAACCTCGACCTGATCCGCCAATTCTCAAAGCGAACATGAGCCAAAGAAGATAGAAGAGAAGGTGCATATACAGATATATAGTTGAATCGCTATCGCTGTGTTCGATTCGAAACGATCGGATTTGGAAAGAAAATAAAACGGACGGATAAGCCTATTATACGTATAGAAATACATAAGGTAGATAGACAAATTGACGCATGATAAAACGGCCTTAGAAAGTGTTTTCCTTTCGCTGACAACGACGCTGAAGGAATAAGGGGACGCGGTAAGAATCGAATTAATATGACGTCGGATCTAATTTCGTTGATCGGTGAATGCGCAGCTACCGCGTGGGAGAGAGAAAGTCATAGAAAAGAAAAACAACGCGCCTCGCACGAGAAAAATAGGTAATGTCTCTGTGGGAAAAGTATATAGAAAATACTTGTAAGATATAGAAATTGTTTGTAGTAATTAGAATTTGTCCGCGCGCAGCAGGTTCGTAGTGGAGCCAACGTAGAAAGTCTTAGGAAGATCTAAAATCGCGTAAAGAACGTAGGCGATAAAAAGGAAGAAGGAAACATGGCGGCGCCAGTGATAGAGAAAAAGCGATTCTTTTGTCGCGAGTGGGCGTTCATGAAGCTGGCCCATTGTTTGGAACAACGGCCCGCATCGAAGACCTGTGGTACGTTGGTTCTCGGCGGTCCAGGAAGCGGAAAAACGGCTTTCTGTGCCGAGATCGCGTGGCCCTCGAACGGCTCGAACGCGAGGCATCAAAGGGCTTTGAATCGTCGTCTCTTGGCGAGGCATTTTTGTCAAGCTAGAAGCGAAGCGTCTCTTTCACCGGCCCAATTCGTTAGATCTTTGGTGGCTCAATTACTTCAAGCCAGTTCCGATGGCATTCGTCGCGCCGCCCCGGACTCTCCGCCGCCGACGACGACGACGACGACGACGACGACGGTGAACGCGGCCAATCCTACAACGATAACAACGACGACCGCGACTACGACGACGACGACGACGACAGCGGTGAACGCGGCCAATCCTACGAACATAGGCTTAATCTCGAGAGAAGCCGTAGCCGAGGCCTACGCCGAAAAGTTGAGAACGGATCCAGAGATTCAGGCTGCTTTGGAACCCGACGTCCTCGATCGTGATCCGGACGACGCGTTGAAGAAGGCCTTGCTATTTCCTCTTCTAGAGGTAGAATCTCCCAAAAGTTGCCTCTTCGTCATGGTTGATTCCATCGATGAGGGACAAATGCTCAATCCTCCTCAAACCGGTACCAGAGATTCTAGAAAAGAAAACGATAACGTCAGTCGTACCATCGCCGAACTGCTTGCCAATCATCATCACCTCTTTCCGCAGTGGTTACTTCTAGTATGTACAGCGCGACGTCATAGCAAGACCATCTCGCGTATGTTTGCCGGATTTCGTAAGATATGTTTGGACGATTTGAAAAAGTCTCAAGTGGTCAGGGACGTCCAGCAGTATATACTCGAACGTCTGGATCAAGAGGATACTCTCAGGTGGGTGGGTGCCGCCTTCGGCAGGTGTGTATAGTTAGTCGCTTTTTGTTTTTTTCTCTGTTGCCCTCATTTGCGTCTCATACGAATCATTTTTATCGGTGTCTTCAGGCAACACATCTCTCGCGATACAGCGGAGATGCTGAATCAGCTACACATCAAAAGCAACGGCTGCTTCTTGTACCTGGAAAAAGTGTTGGACGGTGTAGCCGAGAACTTTATCGTTCTTAGAGAAGTTCGAGAAATACCGGGAACGTTAAACGGTCTTTATCTCTGGTTGTGTCAAAGGCTCTTTAGTAGGAAACAGTTCGCCAAGGTGCAACCTCTGTTGAACGTCATTCTTGCCGCTAAATTGCCCATCACGCAAGAGATACTTTACAAATGTGTAAGAACAGCGTGCGTTAACATCACCGTCGAAGACTTCAATCGTCGCTTGCATCTCTTGAGAAGAGTCATATCGGTATCCCGAGCCGGTGCTTTGATGCTCTTTCATCACAGTTTCGCCGAATGGTTGTTAGACGTGAAACATTGTACCCAAAAGTATCTTTGCTCGGCCATTGAAGGCCACGCCATGCTGGCGGGCTACTACTCTCTTCGCGGACCCGAACTTAACCCGGACGAGATTTGCGTATTGGGACAGCACCTACAGCGAGCGATAACGAACGCGACGACGAACAATTGTACCCTAGACGCTCACACCCTTCAAGTGCTTTGGATGATAGGTACCGCTGCCCCCGTCGAAGAATGTTACTTGGATAGTTCCGAATGCATATTGTGGCCACGACAAGAAGTTAAACTTTTGAGGCTTCTTATAGATGCGGGCGCCAAATTATCGGAAAAGATCGTCGAGGACGATGCCAGTAAGGACGCCGTTTCTTCTAGTCAGGTAGCAACACGAGATCCCCTTGAATAGACGACAAGTACAAATCTTCTCCTTTAACGTAATAATGTTGAAAATCAAATCTCGCTACGTAGGTCTCGCAGGACGCGAGCCCCATGGACGAATCCCCGAGTGAACCATTAACCGAGTTACTCGGCGAGAGCGGTGACATCAATCAAACGGACTCTTGCGGTAGAACCGTATTGCACACGCTTGCTGCGGATGGCAACGCGTCCTTGTTAGAACTCGCTCTTGCAGCTTGCCCGCATGTAAGTCTTTTATCTCTCTCTCTCTCTCTCTCTCTCTCTCTCTCTCTCTAACTATCTATCTATCTATCTATCTATCTTTTATACCATTCGATCCTACGTTTCTACGTCTTGCTACTCGATATTTGAATTCCAGGCAAAATTGGAAGGCAGGGACCGTCACGGACAGACGCCATTGAATTTAGCTGCCAGACACGGTTACGCGGACGTTGTACGAGTTCTTTTAGCTGCAGGCGCGAACTCGGACCATGCGGATTGCGATGGTTGGACTGCATTGAGAGCCGCCGCATGGGGTGGACACACTCAGGTACATACACATACTCGCGGAACGATCTCTTTGCATAGAACCAAGCGATAAGGACATATTTTCGCAAAGGTGGTAGAACAGCTTTTGGAGTATGGTGCGATGGTCGATTGCGCCGACTGGGATCAAAGGACAGCACTGAGAGCTGCCGCCTGGGGCGGCCACGAAGATATCGTGAAAGCTTTGCTACAGCATGGTGCCGATGTCAATAGAACGGACGACGAAGGTAGAACCGCCTTGATCGCTGCAGCTTACATGGGTCATAGCGAGATAGTGGAACATCTTCTCGACTTTAGGGCAAAAATCGATCACGCGGACAGCGATGGTAGAACGGCACTGAGCGTTGCGGCCTTATGCGTTCCATCTAACCACGGTTATGCCAAGGTTGATAGCTTTTCTCGTTTAATATGAAATAATTGGAAGACGACTTGCTTCGAACGTTGCACTCTCTATCTCTCTCTCTCTCTCTCTCTCTCTCTCTCTCTCTCTCGGGCACAGGTCGTTACGATACTTTTAGAAAGAGGAGCCGCGGTAGATCATCAAGACAAGGATGGCATGACACCGCTATTGGTGGCTGCCTTCGAAGGTCACAGAGACGTGTGCGAATTGCTCTTGGAATACGAAGCAGACGTGGATCATTGCGATGCAACGGGAAGAACGCCTCTTTGGGCTGCAGCCAGCATGGGTCACGGATCTGTTGTTGCTCTGTTATTATTCTGGGGATGTTATGTAGATAGTATAGACAACGAAGGTAGAACTGTACTGAGCGTTGCTGCCGCGCAAGGCGATACGGATGTTGTCAAACAATTACTCGACAGAGGTAGGTCTTTGTTATTTCCATCTCGATTCTTATTACCGTATCGATTATACATCTTCCTGACCTCGAGCAATCGGAAATTCTTTCGAAGGCCTTGACGAACAACACAGAGACAATTCTGGGTGGACACCGTTGCATTATGCAGCTTTCGAAGGTCACATAGACGTTTGCGAAGCATTGCTCGAGGCTGGAGCAAAGATCGACGAAACCGATAACGATGGAAAAGGTGCTCTAATGCTTGCCGCGCAAGAAGGACACGCTTCCTTGGTGGAGAGACTCTTGGTGCAGCATGGTGCACCTATCGATCAACACGCTCACGATGGAAAAACTGCATTAAGGTATGTTTCTTGTTATACTATTATATAATTAGATAAATCTTAATCACCATATTTGTCTTTATTTTTAGACTCGCGGCTCTAGAGGGACATTACGACACCGTTAGAATACTGTTAGGCTACAAAGCGGATGTAAACGTCAAAGATGCCGATGGCAGGAGTACTTTGTACATTCTTGCCTTGGAAAATAGATTAGCGATGGCGCGATTTCTGTTAGAACACGCACCCGCTGATGTCGAAGGTAGAGATTCCGAAGTAAGTTTCTTTAAACCATAAAGGATCTTCGTCTCAAGGATAAATTAACAACGTGAAAAATATCGTAACGTATAGGGCAGAACATCTTTGCATGTAAGCGCCTGGCAAGGACACGTAGAGATGGTTGCATTATTGTTGACGAAAGGAAATGCAAGCGTAAACGCGTGTGACAATGAAAATAGAACGCCTCTTCACTCTGCAGCTTGGCAGGGACATGCTGCGATAGTCAGACTACTATTGGAACATGGGGCGACGCCCGATCATACTTGCAATCAAGGTGCAACGGCTTTAGGTGCGCCGAACGTCCAATCTATTTTTGATGTGTATAGCTTAACGTTTGAAAACAATAACATCGATTACTCTTATGCACTCGCATAGGTATTGCCGCACAAGAAGGACACGAACATTGCGTTCGAGCTCTTTTGAATCATGGTGCTGACCCAAGTCATTCGGACCACTGTGGTAGAAATGCGATCAAAGTTGCAGTTAAAAGCGGTCATGACACGGTAGTAAGATTACTCGAAGAACACGCTGCAAACCAACGAAGCTTGAAACCTACGATCAATGGAGGTTTGTTGGGACGAATAATCTCTTGCACCTTTGTAACTTTGTCAAAATAAAAATACTTTTCATTTTAGGTGGTGGTGGTAGTAGCAGCGCTACTTCCATAACGTCTAATTCGACCGCCGAAACGAAACCTTCCTCGGCAATATTAAATCCTCTCTCAACGCAATATAGCCCCGCGGAATCGCCAGATTCTACCAAAAGAAGAAGCTGCGTTTCTTTGGGCAATAATTCGAGCAACAGCAAGTCGAGCAGCAATTTGACTGGAAGCACTAAGAGCGATCAAGGAAAATTCAATCAAAACTCTATGGCTAATCAAGTGATTAAGGTAAATAATGAATAAATAAAAGTATCAATCGGTGGACACGGAGAACACAATATTGATACCACTTCCAACAAAATGATAAAAATACAAACGAATACACGAAAAAAATGTGATCCTATGTTTATAATTTTAGACGCCACTATCTTTCACCCAGCAACTTCAGCAATGTTCAAGAGGAGCAAAGAGTCGACCACTGAGCAAATTATTGTCACCCTTAAAAAGTGAACCACAAAGTCCGATTTATGCGTCACCACCTCACTCACCCTTAAGCGACAGTCTTATACCTTACTCCCCCACAAACACGAGTCCACCTAGTGCACAAATAGCGGCTAACGTAATACAGAGTCAACTCGGTGTATCGTTATTAACAGCAAATCAAAACCTACCGTACAAATCTCAAATTGGTGCATGCAATCATCATACGCCTGCAATTTATGAGCCTATCAATATAAAAACAGAAATTATCGATAAAAATGACGTAACTAAACCGTTCGAGTTAACGAACGAAATGTTAGGTTTAAATATCGGCGGAAAGGATAAGAAAAATAGTATCGAGGAAAAAAAAACTTGTGCTGATACACATTTTACTCGAGATACTCACATGAGAATTATACTCGGAAACAGTGGAGCCGGCGTCGGTAGGAACGTTAAACATACGACTGAACATACACCTGGAAGGTAAGCCAACACTTGCTATTCATTCTATTCGATCTCGCCAAATATATATATATCTTCTACATTGATATCATTTCTTCCTAGTATAAGTAATATAAAGCCAAAGCGCAACGGTTTAGTTTCCAATCCAGCCATGAGATTAGTAGCAGGCGTTAGAAATGGAATTGAAAATGCAACGAATAGAAATAAACCGATCACTACGCGTGTAAACGGATTTCAATGGAAGGCAGAAGCTCGTAAAGAAACTCCTTTGTAGGGAAAGGTATTTATTAGTCTTTATATTGCACTCCAGTCATAACACTTCATAAACATTCAATGGAAGTGGTATCAGAATTAAATGACACGATACACTAATTATAAAAGAAAAGAAAATATCAATGAGGTACTTTCTATCTTGAAAATTTAACAATGCAAACGTTTTTCGAATAGGTTGCACAAAAGACTACACCTCAGAGGAACTCTACAAATCGTTACTATGGGTGGCGCATTCTTATTACCAAGAAGAGAAAGTCAATACATAAATTTTTCTCCTTTTATTTGAGCAAAATCAAATTACCTCAAATAAAAAAGTGAAGGAAAGTCGAGAAATGTTTAATTTAATACAAAGCGTAAAACGTTGCATAGTACACAAAACCAAATATAAAACTGCATAGTGAAGTATGTAGTCCTAGGTATGTAAACTTATCATGATTTTGTATATATAAATGTAACGTTAATAAATTTCTTTACTGATCTCACTGATAATTACACATCAGTTATATAGTTATAATTATAAATATATATATATATATACATACATCTATTATTGAAATCTTATAAATCTTTAGAATCGTAATTTTAAAGGATGGTTAGATATTGAGATTTTCTTCAGAAGACTGGATGCGAATAAAACGCATATGTGATGTTTTAATGGATAATATAAAAACAATGCAGAATTGTAAAGATATGTATAAATAATATTGAAATATAGAAAAGGATGATATGTTACACAATTAAAAATACGTAAAATATGGCCTGGAAATTAAAAGCATGTGTAAATACACATCCTTTATGTATTGTGCACGATCATATTTATTGTATTTATACTGTATTAGGTGCGCAAAATAAATAAAAAATAAACTTCTAATTGTATTAATTTGTAAATCGTTATCCATAAATTTAAACGACAAACCTTGATTAGTTTCAATCTTACAAAAGATGCTGCGATATATAGATCTTTCTATCAGATAAAAGTTATCTTCTGTACACACTTGAAAATTCATCTCACGTTTTCTCTTTGGATATACATATCATTGCAGAAACATTCATGTTCGCTAAGCGACGTTAACCCGTCGTATCTTATCAAGTAATAGAGTTAACTTCCCTTTTAAGTGAAACTTATTACACGTTATGAAGCATAAAATAATAATTGCTACTTCTCTTGGTGTAAGCAGTGGTATTATATTTGGATTAGTTTTAAAATATTTAACTCCCCAACCATGGTCCGGAAGAAATATAATGTATATCAAATTTCCTGGCGAAATATTTATGAACATAACGAATAGTATAATACTACCTTTGGTAGTGTCTACTGTTATAAGTGCAGCCTGCAATTTAAGCAAGTCAGGTAAATATTAGGAGAAGAAAATATATAATTTAGTTGAATACATAAACTCGGTCCGTTACATGTAAGAAGTTTATAGGACCTATTGGACTAATGGCACTCTGTTATTACTCTATGACAACGTCAATAGGAATTATTCTAAGTGTTGTATTGACACAAAATATAAGACCAGGAGAATTACTTAACAATGGAAACCTTACATCGAATTTAACAACTAAATCTTTTATGACAATTGATACACTTTTAGACTTAATTCGGTATTTATTGTTACGTTATAAAAATTAATTGTAAGATTATATCGTATGCGTCTCTTCATTATAAAATTATGTTTCAGTAATTTATTATCGGACGATTTAATTAAAGCGTGTTTTAAACAGTATCAAACAGTTTTGGAAGAACCACAAAATACAACTGAAGGTATATTTTTTATGTATATATATATATAGCTTTTTTTCTAATAATAATATAATTTGATATTTATAACTTTACAAATATTACAAAATTCTTTATATTACAGTACCGATAGACGAATGGACTATAAATTATCAAGATATACCAGGCACGAACGTAATTGGTTTGGTATTTTTTAGTTTACTACTAGGTATAGCAGCTGATAAATTGGGCGAAGAAAACAGACCCCTGTTAAAAATTGTAGATACTTTTTCTCAAGCGATGATGAATATTATGCATGGGATAATTATGTACAAAATGAATTTGTTCTACTTATATTAATTCTTGCATCAAGCATTATTAATATTTAATGCAAAATATTTTGTATGTAGGATGGCACCAATTGGCGCATTCTTTCTAATCTCTGGTAGAATTTTAGAGATGAAAGATTTTAGTTTAATATTTAAACAATTGGGTGCATATATATTAACCGTTTTTATCGGCTTAATATTGCAAGGGCTATTAATATTACCAACATTGTATTTTCTAATCACGCGTAAATCTCCGTATAAAATTATAATGAAACTAGGTCCTGCTTTTGCAACAGCATTTGGAACATCATCGAGGTATATAGTATTCTGTATCCTATTACATATGTATTTACTAAATACAAATAATACGATAAAATCTAGTACAGCAACTGTTCCTGTAACAATAAAATGCTTAGAAGAAGTTGGAATAGATTCTGGAGTACTGAAATTTATTGTGCCAATAGGTGCTACAATAAATATGGATGGAATAGCATTGTATGAAACTGTTGGAGCAATATTTATCATCCAAATGCGAGGATTACATTTTTCCTTATTTAAAATAATAGTTGTCAGGTCAGTGAAAAGATTCAAATTATAACTCGAGAAAATATATTTAAAAATCGTTATTTTATCTTATTGTTAGTATTACGTGCACCTTTTCATGCATCGGTGCAGCTGGATTGCCTAGTGGTGGTTATATGATGTTAATAATGGTATTAAATTCTATTGGAGTCCCAGTAGATGATATTGCGTTAATTATTGCTATTGATTGTTTTGTGTAAGTATATCTCGATTACATTGATAATTTGAAGAACTAACATTTGGATTCCCATACTATATTCTATAGGGATCGATTCAGGACAACTATAAATATTATTTCCGATGCTCTCGGATCTGGTATAATATCTCATTTACTTGCAAATAAATATAAACAATACAAGAATTCTATGCCTGTGGAAATGCAATCGTTGACCAACGAAGCTAAATAAATGATGTATAAAAAGTCAAATAATATATTGAAATAAAAATATACCGCAAGAGAGAAAGAGCTAAATGATTCATTTATCTTTTCCGGGATGTGGTAATGTAGCAAAAATACCATAAGCTTTAGTATTTTTCTCTCCATTTGTACAAAATATCATTATCATTATTCCTCTAAAAAGTTTGTGCGTGTCGAGTGCTATTTCAAAGCCGCCTATATATATATTAAAATATTCACGTCCAAAAAGAAATATTGTAATTCTAAATTATTAAATTACCTACATCTGAAAAGTTTCCTCTTCTGTTAAACCTCGAAATAAAACGTAAAGCATTTCAATTAGTTATAATTATATTCTTAAAACTTTTATCAGAATGTAGATGCAGCTACTTTAACTAGAAATATTTGTTCCAAATAAATTTAGTGTTTTGTGCTGAATAAATTATTAACTTTTAAATACACATATATTTATATTCACTTCTAATCAATAAATTAATAATTGCAATTTTAATATTTTTCTCAAAAATTACAACTCCATTATCCTTAATAAGAATTTTCTATACTAATTTTAAGTTTTTTATCAATTTGATGCACCAGATGGCACCGTTGTTAATAGAAACGGTGATTGGTTAGACTCTTCATAAAAAAATATTAACATGGCACCGCTTACGTCGAATGAGAAATTTAAGTAAGAATGAAATTATGAGCACAGATTTCAAACCTATTTAATCGATCATTTATCAAATGTAATACACCTGTTTTAATGTAACGAAATGAATAATTTTTTCACTGCATTAAATGGAAAAAGCTTTTAAGGAGTGAATATTAGATTATGTAGCATTACGCCCCTTCCTCTAATAAGGGCAGAGTCATATTTCTGCAATTTGATTGGTTCATATCCAAGTAAAAAAAAAAAATTGATATGGAGAAGGTGGATGCATGACGTAAACATCATCCTTGCTATATAGGTATATACTGAATTTCATAAATGTAAGCTTTATAAATACTCTCCTCGATAAATATATGTAATCGGACAGTGTATATGGTGACTGACAGGTGATGTCATTATTCTTACATAGTACGTTGCTTTTAGTAAAATTGCCTTAACGACTATTGCAAAGTCCTGCGATATCGTCTTTAATTAAGCGTGCATGAAACTAAAGAACTGATTGATAAATTGCACTGAACTATAATTAACTATCATCATTAAAATATGCCGGGGTAAGCATTATTGTCATTTCTTAGAACAAATTTCTGTAGACTGGTGACCATTAAATGTTCATCTCATCCTCTCAATCAAGCAGGTATTTTCATCCTTACAATTTTGGATCAACTTTTGTTTCAGTTTGTAAATAATTTATCTACCACCCTAAAAATATAGTGATTGTAAATAAGTGAGATTTGTTTGTAGTGTTACAGGAATGTCGCTGGATCATATGTTCTGCTCTCGATGCAGAGAGGGCTTTGTGGCACACGAAAAGATAGTTAATTCTCGTGGTGAATTATGGCATCCGCAATGTTTCGTGTTAGTTTGATAGATAATCAAAATGATGTATGATTAACAACATCCTTGTTATGACAACAATACTGATTTTTTTCTATTCTTACATTATAGATGCGCACAATGTTTTCGACCATTTCCAGATGGAATCTTTTATGAATTTGAAGGCTACAAGTATTGTGAACATGACTTCCATGTTTTATTTGCACCATGCTGCGGCAAATGTGGTAATTTTTCTTTTTTTGCTTTATTTCAGAACATTTCAGAATTTCTTTAGAGCTGATATAACAATATATATCTTTCTAGGAGAATTCGTCATTGGTAGAGTAATAAAAGCAATGAACGCAAATTGGCATCCAGCATGTTTTCGATGCGAAGAATGTAACGGGGAATTAGCAGATGCAGGTTTTATCAAGTGCCAAGGCAGAGCTCTTTGTCATACCTGTAATGCTCGTGTAAAAGCTGGTGCTCTTGGAAAGCATATTTGCCATCAGTGCCAGTACGTCTTCCATTTATTTATTTTTTAAATTGTCATTTTAGAAATGAATATAATATGCTGTTCATTCTTTAAACAGCGGGGTTATTGATGATAAACCATTACGTTTCCGTGGTGAAGTTTATCACCCATATCATTTTAATTGCACTGCATGTGGAATAGAACTTAATTCAGATGCAAGAGAAGTTCGTTCCAGACCAGGTTATGCTGCTAATGAAATGGTAAGCTAATCAATAGTTTAATCCAATATAATGTCTATATATTATATGTTAACACTAACACACTTTCATTTGTAGAATGAATTGTATTGTTTGAGATGCCATGATAAAATGGGTATTCCTATTTGTGGTGCTTGCCATCGACCTATAGAAGAACGTGTTGTTACTGCTTTAGGAAAACACTGGCACGTAGAACATTTTGTATGTGCAAAATGTGAGAAGCCATTCCTTGGACATCGTCATTATGAGAAAAAAGGTCTTGCTTATTGCGAAACGCATTATCATCAATTATTTGGAAATCTTTGCTTTGTATGCAATCAAGTAATTTCTGGCGATGGTAAGTATAATATTTGTTAATAATTAGATATTTGAGTTAAAACTTAAAGAAATATTTAAATTTGCAATCATATCTGTAATATATTTTCAGTTTTTACAGCCTTGAATAAGGCATGGTGCGTTCATCACTTTGCATGTGCGTTTTGTGATCAAAAGATGAATCAAAAAACGAAATTCTTTGAGTTTGATTTGAAGCCTGCATGCAAGAAATGTTATGATAAATTTCCTCAAGAACTAAAGAAGCGTATGCGACGTATGTACGACTCAAATCCCAAAAGGATACCAGCTTAATATTTTATATCAAATGGAAAGAGAAAAGATGCTTTTATAATATTTTCTAAATATTTTCTCATATCTTAAATTTGTAATCTTTGCATTAAGGTGCCTTATGAAACCACAGATATAAAATTTGTTATATATTGAACTGTGTTATACTAATTATTAAAAGATAAATATTGACATACCACTACATCGTTTTTATTATTTATGAATAATTGCTTCTTGATGAAAGGATTCCACAATTCGATATGACGATAGATCTTATTGGTTTTCCAGATTTTGTTCCACATTCTTCAATCTAATAAAAAGTTAATATAATTTATTGGAACATATACATACATAGTTTGAAATTATATTTTAGCACCTTATAGATCACAGAAAGATTTTTCACAACTTTTCCAAATACTACTCGTCTACCATTCATTGTTTTTAATGTTTTAAACGTTAGATTAAATTTAGAATTATTTTCTTGCATATCATTAGTTTTATACATAGAAACTACACCAGGACCAGCATGACGCAAATTGAAATTTTCATCCTTGAAACTATCTCCATATATGGACGTACCACCAGCACCATTAAATTTGACTACATCTCCACCTTGGCACCAATAACCCGGAACAATACGATGAAATGGAGTGTTTCTACATACAAATATATCTCAATTATAAAGTAGATAAAAAAATAAACTACTTCAACATTTAGGTCACCTATAGGATAATCCATTTACTCCCAAACAAAAAGCTTCGAAATTAGCACATGTTTTAGGTACGATATCTGCATAAAGTTCAATTACAATGGTTCCCAAAATTTGTTCGCTTTGTTGATCTTTGATTTCTAAAAAGCATCTATTTCTAATTGATGGATTTAAAGTATGAAGTAATGCAGGATCACTGAGCATACAACAATCCTTCTTTATACCTGTAGCTATAACAGTTTCTTTAAATTTTTTTACTCCCCTGTTTTACAAACATAACAATATAAACATTTTTATTTATTAGTATGCATAATATTAAACGTATTTTGAATGTACCTCCCTTTTCCAATTTCTAATTTTGCTTTTAAATATTTCCAATCTTTTATCAAATCTGCTGCAGTATATTGACTTGATATTCGATTTATTTTTTTAAGCAATGCAATATTTTCTTTCATAATTTTTTTATTCTCCAAATGTTGGCTTTCAAATTTACTTTTATATTTAACATTTTTTAGCCAGCAATCAACAACACCCTACAACAAGTGTTTTTTTTTTTACTAGAATCTAATATACCTTCATTATTATTTCTCAAAAAAATTGAAAGATAATTACTCCGCGTCTGGTGATAATGTTTAAAGATTTTAACAAATCCATATTTTGTTTATCCAATTCTAGGATCCTCCTGGTGTCGTTTTCTAAACGACGTGGCTTATAATAAACATCTATGTTAAATTTAGGTGGTTTGTTATCTACTTTGGCAACAACATTTTTATCTTTTTGCAGATGTTTAATATCATTTTTATAATTAGGCCGTTCTAAAGTATTATTCACCTTAAATTAACATTGATATACTTTACTTGTTAGTAGATAATGCACAACGTTAGTATATCTATTATCCTAACTGGCATACCTTTCTAAAATGTTTTTTTCTTTTTAACTTTTCATGTTTATCATTTGTTTTCTTTATTTTTGTCATATTTATGCATTTATAGTTATATACGTGTGTTTTTTGTATATAATATTTATTTTTAACGTTTTATTTTATAAAAATATTTATAAAACAACATAGTTGTTTGTACACGCGTAAATTTAGAATGCGATCATTGATATTTCGATAGATCGCATATCTCGATCCTCGGCTCGTTTGCGATATTATTTTTAATGTATGAATATTCAACGAATATAATGCTATGAAGAACAGGATGTGTGTATAATGTTTAACAGATGATTATTAATTAGGTTAATTAAGAAGGTTTTAATATTTAATAAATTTGTGGAATTGATAAATATGGCTGGKGTCGGGGAAAACCGTAAAAACAGCTGTCAATTGAAATCAAAAGGTTAGAAAGTGTTTTTTAGGTGTTACATCTTTTTGTAGGTATATCTACTTGGCACATTTGACGTTTTAATAATAATTATACAATTTAAGATGTTCAGGTAATGGATTGTATTGGACGTACGCAAGGAGATGGAATGGAAAATGTAGTAACGAATGAAAATGAGTCTAAACAAACCAAATGTCGCCTAAACGATACTATTATTTATTACCCCAAGAATTTAAAGTCCTCTGTTTTGACACCTCCAGTTATTCCTACTGGTACTATTGTAAATCTTACTCCAAAAAATATTACAGCCCCAAAGGGTAAAAGACAAATTTTAAATTCCTTAAAAACAAAGGAACCCAAATTTGTACCGTATGAACCATACAAAGCAGCAGTTAATCCTATTGTTCCGTTTGAGAAAAAAAATAAGAAGCATTCCAAGTGGGATACAAATATTAATGTAGCAGCTACTGATGTTGCTAAATTGAAAATTCATGATGCAAATGTCGATAAAGATAGAATCAATGAAAAAGTTCAAAAGGAAGAATCCAATTGGGATAAGGAAAAGAAAATCTACGAAAGTGAAATTAAAAAACTCAAAGAAGAGAATAGTCAATTAGAAAACCAATTAAAATTCCAAGCACAAGTATAATAATAAGATATTTTACAGCAATAATTAGTTTTCATTATTTGAACTATATGTTACATTATATTATGTAGGTAAATGGCGAATTAAAGAATCTGCTAGTAGCAGCTGTGGGCGAAGATCTGGAAACTAAAGTACACTTGCTTACTGAAGATAAGCTACAACTTGCTCGAGCACTTTTAAATTCTGCTCAACATCTTAATACTCATCAAGAACAAACAGAATGGTTAGCAGGACAATGCGAAGTGTGGAGGAGTAAATTTTTAGCTAGTAGGTAATTAACAATAGGTCAACAATAATGGCACCAAAAGAATTATCTCTGGATAAGATATATTAACGACTAAATTATTTGTAATAGTTTGATGGTAGAGGAACTTGCAAAATGGAAAGCTGCCCTTTGTCAAAGAACGACCGATCTTCAAGAAGCTATCAAAAGATTATTAGAAGAGCGTAAAAGTATACGTGATACATCTCTTAAAACATACAGGTATCTGTTTAAATATAAACGATATCTGTTATCAAATATTCCATATCTATCTACTCAGTACTAATATATTTTATTTTAGGATTGTTAGCATTCTCTTAGAAAGTTTTGATCCTGTTCGAGCAGCATCGTACAAACGTCATGCACTGCCGAGTACAAATGTTATAGATTTGGCACAAGGCTGTTGTCAATTAGCAGAAATCTTAAAAGTTCAATTATTAAGTGGCATGTTGCATACAATAACGAACAAAGATGTCAATATAACTGGTTTAGAAATGCAAACATTAGCGGAAAAAAATGCGGAACAAGTTAGTTTTTTAAAGATAATCTCAAAGAACAAACAAATGAAAACACTATTTTGTTAAAATGAATTAAAACTTATTAAATTTACAGCTATTAATGAGTCCAAATCTACTTATGTCAGGAAGACAAGATGCTGCTTGTAGCGCGGTAATGGGTGCAGCCGTTGCTATTGGTGGTCAAATTTTTATTCCACGCGAGTCGTCTAATATTAGTTGTTGTCCAAATTGCAGTGGTGAAGTCAAACAGATTTGAAAATAATTTTTCTATTAAATCAATTTTCGCGCGTAGAGAGATTCATCATTTATAAATAATATACTATACTGCCGTATGTAGCTCAACGCGATTGATTTTTCATTACCAGGCCTATGGTACAACTTTACGAAAATATTTTAATCGATACAAGAAATAATTACTAATTGTTAAAGATAGAAAAAAATAAAATCATGAAAAATTTATCATATATTTCTCGTCGTTTCATTCCACTTTATATATATATATATATAATTTATATATATATATATATATATTTTCACAATTTTATTTGCATAAATTAATAAATATAATCATCAGTATTTGAAACTACATGCATATCCATTAAAATAGTAAACATTTTTTTATAATAAGATATTAAATAACTTTTAATAAGCTGTTTATACGTCATATTCATTTGTAGTTAAATTATTGATAAGCAAAGTTGTTTCAAAATTGTAGGAATTCATTATACGAGTATAACAAATAGTACATCCTAATTATGGAGTAATATATTGAAATGTTCATTTCTCTGAAAACATACAATGTAATGTAACTTCCTAAGATCAATAATAAATTTTTAATCTAGTTTTTTTTTCTTTTTTTTGTCTTCAGTTAAACATTTTTTTAAAACATTCTTGTGCTATCATTCATTGAAATACTATTGTATTATTGTAGAAGATAAGTTACGTACAAAATTATATCTAAAATAATGCATACATGTTATCTCGTATCACAAATTAATACCTCGGAGCATGAACCTCCCCTCGCCCTTCTCTATATAAATATATACGCACACAAATACTTGTGTGTTTATTCGTATATATGCGATAGAACCAATTAGTTACCTGCATAAGACGATGGCCCACACACTCGCACACATCATTAGAACACTTTATTTAACATTTTGTTATAAATCGTTTTATCATATTTGCTTTATAATTACAAAACAGATGCAATTAATTGTTGAACATGCAGCTATTCGTTTAATCTTTTAAATATTTAATAATTATTGAATTATTATTTAATTTAATAATTTAATCATTATTAAATTGATCAAAGAGGAAATGATACATGAATTAGCTCTAAAGCCAGCTTAGACTTGGCACTTGACAACAAATGTTCGGTAATAGTGTAATGTCTTTTTGTGCTTGACAGTGCTGCATTTGATTACGCATCATAATAATATAACGAATTATTATCATCATTTCTTATGAATTCATATAAATAATTAAATGATGGAAAATATTTTCGAATTATATGAAATAATTTATATAGATGCCGCAGTAGATATTCGTATTTGATTTGTTAAATACATTCTTAAAATTGTCCTACACAGTGGTGATTCGCCTAAGTTGCTGATCGATATGTGCTCGATCATTAATGAAACGTCACACATTGAAAATAAATTATATTTTAAAGTTCTTGATGTTTTTCATCTTGATTTCGTTCATTATTCGTTTTCGAATTATCATTGTTTGACAAATTTAATGTATCCTCCGTTGCATCTGTCGTATTTGATTCTAAAATATTTTCCAATTTTTTATCTTCCGCCTCTATATTTTCCGGATTAGATTGTTCTGACTGAGTATCAGGATCAGGAACCGATGTTGATTCTATATTCGGTAATTGCGTTTTATTTGTTGCTTGATCAGTTTTATTTTCCATATTATTCGTTGTTTCTGGTTTTGGTCTCCAAATTTTGGCCTTATTTACAAGATATTTAACTTCTCTATCAAGTAGTGCCATTTTATTTGCAATATCACGAACTTTATATTTTATCGGTTCGTATAATGGTGTTTCAGCAAACGATTTAATGATTGTATCATGATATTCCTAGATAAATAAAATAATTACATATGAATTCGTAAAATAATCAATCGCATAGTATATTATAATAGTATATTATTGCGATTATATATACCTTTGTTTCGTTGATCACTTTTTCCAATGTTTCAATTTCTACTTGTGTAAACATGTCATTATTTTGACTTATGTTACGCATATTTCGCAAAAATACAGAACTTCCATTTAACATAGACACCAATCCTTTCAGCACTTCTGGTCGTTCTTTATGTTCAAAAACTCTTTCATATACGTCACTTGTCAACTTTTGTAATTGCATTAATTTTTCCTCATATATTTCTGCGGTTGCTTCAAATCCATCTTCATATAACCATTCAGAAATTTCTGCGCAAGCTTTTAATATTTTCTCCGCTTCCCCAGAAGTTGCTGCAGCTATATAAAACTCCGTTTCTAATTTTTGTTGTGCATCAATCACAAATGCTTCAAGATTATTTAAAGCTGTTTCACGTCGTGTTTTTTCTCGATCATGTTGATCAAGGTGATGAATCCTGTCAAAATAAATAAAAATACATTTTTGGATACATATATACAAATAATATATTTGATTTGAATGATACTTACTTTTCAATCGATTCCGAAAATTTCTTTTCATCCAATGTCTTTGAACCTAATATAATTTCTTCGGCTTTAATAGGTTCTTTAATCGTTACAATAACAGGTTTCTTTTCCTTTTCAGATTTCTCTGTCTTGTTTCCTGCTTTGCCTTCATTCAACTTGGTCTGATTTTTGCTCTGAGATTTATCTTCAGTTTCTTTCTGAGAATCTGGATATTCAGACTCTTCGTGCACCGGCTTAATATTTTCTTTTGGTGGTTCTTCTGTAGTTTCATCTTTTTCCTTATTATCTGAACCTGTAATGTAGTATGTAAGTAAATATGAGAAACTTAAGCTTGAATGTTTTTATCATCATTTTTTGCAAAGTCTTTAACACAGACCTGCAAATAGTTTACTAATAGTTGAACCAAGCATTGAAAATGTACCCTCTTCTTCCTCAGCGGTGCTTCCCGTTTTTTCTGACACCAACTCTATATTTATTAAATTAAGTAAACCACTGTCATCCAAGTTAAAATGAGCTTTTATCCCTTTACTTTCGGCTCCTTCTTTAGAATGCTTTTCTAAAGCTTCAGCCACACCTGTCAATTTTATAGTTGATAAGTTCAAATTTCCAATGGCACTGTAATCATATAAATACAAATTTTTGCATTAATAATATGCATATTAAATGACGATAAATTCAGAAAAACACATACCGTATGGATTATGTATATGTACTTACTCTATTTCATTAACAGGTAAATGATCTAGTTCTGCATAATTTACATGAAATTCGAAATCTTCATTATGCTTGTTAAATGTAATTATCTTTTTTTGTGGATAAGCATTCATCTTATTAAAAAGAGTTCTTCTAACCTGTAGACAATGTATGTGTATTATTATGATTAAATTTCAATATTCACAGATGAGCATAGAAATGATGAACTTCATAATTGTTACCTGTTTTATTTTGCCATCTGCATTTCTATCAAATACAATTTGAATAGGGAATAAAACAGCATCTTTCGTTATAAACTTTTTGACTTTAAAACCTTGACTGAGATCTGCCGCTTTATAAACGGCACCTAATGCAGCAGATTCATCTGTATTCATGTTTTTAGATAAGTCTGTTTTGACATATTCCATCAATTTTTCTTGGATTTTTGGCATACGTGTACCAGCTCCGACCAATATTACTTGAGATATTACATCCATTGTTAAAGCTAAAATAATATATAATACAGTTTTTGTGTACAATGAATTTTCTTAATATAACTTGTTAGTCAAACCTCTCATGTATTTAGAAAATTTACCTGAAGTTTCTAGGGCAATTTTGACAGGATTTGACACGCGTTCAAATAGATCGGAGCAAATATTTTCGAAAGTTTCTCTGGTAACTTGTAACCGAAAATCGTAATCATCTATCAGACCTTCGATTTGGGCATAATGATCAGCATTAGCGCTAAGCACATTTTTAACGCGTCCAGCCTCTTTGAAGAGTTTTGCCATAGCTCTTGGACTATTGAATACGGAATTAGGAGTTTTATTTAAAGCATCAAACTCTTTAGCCAAATAATTTTGCAGTCTGATTTGCATTTCTAATCCTCCAAGGGTACGATCATATCCTACACCCAATATGTTAACATGAGGATTAGTTTCGACAAATCCTTTTTCCTTCGTCTTAACATTTTGATAACTGACTACAGTTGCCGTCGTACTGCTGGCACCCATATCATAAAACATTACATACTGCACAGAGTCATTAATTTCTTTTCTACGAAATATACCGTAATTCAATGCGACTGCGGTATAGTCGTTGATAAGTTGCAATACTTTGATTTTCGCAAGTTCAGCTGCTTGCAACAGGGCTCTTCTTTCAGCTTGATTGAAATATCCTGGCACAGTGATCACCGCTTCATTAACTTTTTGTCCAGCTGAAAATTCTGCAAATTCTTTTCCTTTATGAAGTATCTGTGCGAGTAATTCCTCTGGTGTATGGGTAATATTTTCATAAAGTTTAAATGCTATTGTTTGACGTTCGTCGTCAGCTATAATATCATGATAAGGAAATCTCTTGGAATAAAGTTTAACCATTGGATTATCTATAGATTTTCCTAAAAGATCTAATATGTAAGAGAAAGTGCTTTGTGGAAATCTAAGTCCTACAACTTGCGCATCTTCGCCAAATGTCCGTTCTCCATCTCGAAATGCTATTGTAGCTGGAGTTTTTCTTTTTGACTCCTTATTCAAAGCTATTTCCATAGGTACACCTGGCTACAAAAATAAAGAACATTTTGGATAATTTAATTGTTAAATTTAAGTTTTATTTTATTTATTTATTATATTATAAGTATAATAATTATCAGAAACTTTAATTAACAACAATTAAATATATTTTACGTACAGAAACGATTGCAACTTTCATCCATTCACTACCAATGTCAATGCTCATTACAGCTATTTCTTCACTTTGACCGATTAAAGTAGCGATTACGACTACAAACAGCGTTATCGCTGACATTTTAACACATGTGATTTCCATCTCTCTCTCTATGCAATAGAAAAACGAAACAATTATTAAATAATTCTTGTCAACGGTACCGATATATACGAGCACGAGGAAAATTACTTTGCTATTAAATTTGGTTATGACTACCGGCAGGCTTAAACAGTTATCCAAACTAGAAATATTACGTGTCAAAACTTATTACTTTACCTTTCACTTCTCAGAAAATTTTATATAAAAAAGAATAAATTTTATTTTTATATCATTAGGAACGCACAAATATTGTTAACATCACAAAGCTAGTTAACAACAAACGTTTTAAACTATCAAAAAACAGAACGCACTTGCGACTTTCGTGATATCTGTATGAAACATGTGTTTGTGTGGCATAATATCATTGGTTGCGGATTCTTTAAAGGTGATATTTTATTGGGCCGCGTTGGCAAATCAAAATTGATTAGGATTGACAAAAAATGACGTTAATAAAATATAAAAAATAAATTGATAAGCAATTGCGAATGAATTATAGCATTTTTTTCTCTCTTCTTATATAATTTTATAATTATTGTAATATTTACTGCATATCAAAATGTTAAAGTCGATGAAAATAAGGAAAAAGAAATAGATGATTTGTACTTATATATATATATATATACACACAGTGAGTTACATGAGTATTCGTACCTTATAGCTTTTCGTATGTAAGCTTTCAAACCCATATAAACTTCATAGAACTGATTCACTGTATGTCAATAAATTCTATATTATTAAGTAAAGAAATCATTTCATTGTTCATGGTATAAACTAAAGCATAAAAGATTGAACAAAATTATTGTTAGATTATACCGCGTATTATTTCATACTATTAATTCATTATGAAAACATTTATTGTTTATGTAAAATAAAATTAAAATTAAATAAAATCTTCGTTAGGAAAAGCAGATATTCGGATTGAATTTTAAACAAGTTAATAAATATTAATATACAATTAAAAAAAAACTGGACATAACGGATAAAAAATACCTTTTACAGCACTGGAAGTGATTATGTCTTATGTATCACACAAGTATATATAATATACTTCTTATATTATTAAAACGATTACAAAAATCTATCAGAATATTTCTTTACACGTAATTATTAGCAACTTCATAGATATAAGGGCATTACTACTGTGTGTACTTCAATGTAATTATTTATAAATAGAGAGTAATAACATTTTTATATTCACTTAAATATCATTTGAAGCATTAAGATCATCGCATCCACATTTAAATCATTTTTACAATATCTTTGGATTACAATTTTCAATGTATGGGTTATTAATGGTATTATTACCATACACATCTATATGTAAGCTTTATGCAAGATAAAAAAGCAAATAATACTTTGTTCTTGCACTTGTATGATCAGCTGAATATTTGAGATTTCCATTGACTCAAGTAAAGTTGAAATATTTATAATGTGCTAGCACATTTTGAAAATCATAGTATATTAATAATTAAAAGTAATCCTTTGTGTAACTTTTGTATAGGTTTATCAAAATATCTCCGTTAATACTGATCTTCAGTTCGGCCAAATTTAAACGTCATAGATCCCAAGAATATAAATACATTTTGTAAAAATAATCCTATTCCGGGCCAGTAATGCTGAGCACCTAAAATATAATTATTTTAAATACCATTATAAATTTTTTTTCTATCATTACTTACTTAGAGCTACAAAGTCTGCGAACAAGATCCAACAGGCTGCAATAACTGCTGCAAAGCCTATAACAAAGCCCACGAATAACCAACTTCTGGCTCCTCTGACTCCTAAGCGCCCACCATTATAATCATCTCCTCTTATTTGAGCGTTTGATACTGAGTTGACCCTGTATTAGAAATAATTTATTTAAAAAAAATCTAGTTTAAGTTTGGCCAATAATCGTTAGCATGTATTACTTTATAAAAATAGATCTATTGTTTCATCAGTCTCAACAAATTAAATGAAACTTACATAAATAGAGATATTGTACCAAATACTCCACAGACGTGGTAAGCAGTTACCATCTCTGCAGGATATTTTGCATGAGCATCTATTATAAACCACCACCCTACAAAAAACTGCAACAATGTTTCATGAATAATAATAAATAGACAATCAATATTAAATGAATTAGTATTACACGATTAAAAATATATATGACGCACAATTAAAAAAAATTATATTTCTTAGTAATTATTAGAAATGATTAATTTTACCAATGTGCTAGCCAATATTGATACTAATGCATTTCGTTTTTCGACTCCTTCAAACCACACGCACGTTGGAATTTGTACATTTTCTAGGCAGGACGTCATTTTCGCTAATTCTTATTTACTCGACGTAAAACTTTACTCTGACAAGCGATAACTAACCTAAAATGACATGTCAACAAGGACTAAAAATAATAGCCAAAAATTTCACTAACTTGAAACAACAAATAATGAAGAAAAGAAATCTAACACCTGATTTAACGATTCTTTTAAATATACTCCTCCTATTTTTACTGCACTTTTTGAAATCAATTCCAGGGAACAAACTGTTTAGAATTTCTAGACGGTGGTAGGCTTGTATTCAAATCACTGAAAGAACGAACTTCATTGTTTTCAGTAGTTTTCCTATACATATATGTACATAACCTTAAATCTCATAAGATTTTGATACACAAACATAATAAAATTATTTATAAGTCGAGAAAAAATGAATATGAATTCAACAAAAAATGCATTACGTTCAATTTGTAAATTATTATTCAGGAAAACATCACCCGTTGTGGTATAGATTATTTATTTTCTAATTTAATTGTAATGACTAATGATTAAATATTTAATATTATAATATTATTAATACTTTTATATATTTAGTGTTTGAGTCCATTATTTATCAATGACTCATCACAGAATGATGCAGAAATTACAGAAGAAAATAAATTAAAATTACCAGATGTACAAACTATGACATATAGTTATTTGGTTAAACAGTCAACTTTAAAATCAATTAACAATGCTTCTGAACTTTTAACTATTACATTTTTAGCGATAGAAACTATCAGTGAAGAGTACAGGTGAATATAATCATAAATCATATAATGTTAAATTATTATTACACTAGTAATATTTGCAAGTTTTCTTTCAGGAAATCATTAATAAAATTAATAAACCTTTATAAAGAGTCTTCAGATAGTGACATGGTTGATTTGCATGAAGACACAATGGTTCAAATTAGAGCAGAAATCCAAAATAAAAAAGATATGCTTATGGTAAAAGAGAGCTTGAAATTTATTTAATAATTACTTTGCACATAGTACTAATCAATTGTTATCGTTTTCTTTTGTAGCAACTTGTTAGTTTTATGGAGTCTGTACGTAAAATGGCAGATTCAACTACAGAAATATGTTATATGTATGGAATGACTAATTTATGTTCTAGCCTTAGTCAAAGGATAGACGATGCAATTAAAAATATGGACAAAGAAATATATAATAATCAAAAATTAGAAAAAGAATTTAACTATGTACAGCAGGAATATATAATTAATGCTGACAAACATTGAAAAATATAAATAATTATAACCCCTCAGGAATGTTCCTATCAAAACAAAAATTATTAAAATATTTTTTTATTGCAGATAAGTCGTATATAAGGTGGAAGATATAGAAATAATTAAATATAATTTTACTGTATTACTTATCCTTAAAAAGAAATATTTAAACATCTAAATGGATTGTCACAATATGTCGACCAGGTACCATTACCAACCCAAGTGCTCTTGCTTCTGTGAGATCTTCGGATAGAAATTCTATACATGATCCCAAAATTACATTAGCGTCGCGATCAGTGCAAAGAAATGCACCCGTCAATACTCTACCATCAGTCATTTTAATTCGCAAATGTCGATTCAGCCATCCTCTTAATTTTTGTTTTGCAGGTGACTCCTCGCAATTAAAAGTCTGTAATTATTTAACAAATTAGTCATAAAATACCTTTGCAAATAATAAAATATTATGAACGTTGGTTATGATATATACAAATTTATAAAATATATAAATTACTAATTTATTTATTTATATTATTAATTACCTCTCCGTTTCCATGAACGTACTCTTCTTTTGACATATTTATTTGACTTTATTCCTTCTTTCGCGTTATAATTGTCTTTATACAAAACAGTAATATTACAAAATATCAGATACTGTTTACTTCATCAGTTTAGCCAAATTAAAGAATTGATCGTGATTTTAGTAACATATTTTATCTTGACCAAAAGAAACTATAATATGTCAAACATTGAAAGGCATGTATTCATGATTAAATCGAAATCACTCTTTCCAAACAATACGTCTGTACCTATCTTCAGTATGAAAAAATGAGCAACTTGATTGGTTTCTTTTTTACAGTGGTACAAGTAATTTTCGAACTTAATCGTAATCTTATTTAATTTTGTTACTGCATTTAAATTAAAACGATTGTTTATTGAAAATATATCGTTTAATTCAACATGTGCAATTTATTTGGGCATAATGTTATTGTGTATAATGATGTGCATGTGAGATAGTTGGTTGACATACTATCCCTGACACAATAAAAGTACATATATTCTAAGAAATTTTTGAATAAACATTTTCTATATCTTTATACAATTAAAATGCATGAAGCATATAAAAAGACACCTATATTAAATATAACAGTGCAAATAGAGTCTATGTTTGCATATGGTATGTAAAAACTAACCTTTTCATAACATACAATGACAATTTATTTGTTGTTCTCATATATTTTTCATACAGCTTAAATATCCGCACATATATTGTTTAAATTTGATCTGAATATTTAGTATTTTATATTTCAGATGACAACTTATTGATTGGTACAAGAGAAGGACAAATTTTTATGTACAATGTTCCTTCTAAATTGGATGAAACTCATAAGTTAGAATTGTTACGCCATAGTAAAAATTTTAAAAAGCGTATCACTCAAATAGCTGTTGTAGCGGAATATAATTTATTAATTTTACTTTCAGGTAATACCCCATTGGTTTTAAGTCGTTTTAATTATGTTATAAAATAATAAATCTCTTCGTACAGATGGCATAGTTTCTATTCATGATCTCAATTCGTTGAATTTCCAATTAATCTGCCAGTTGCAAAAAACAAAGGGAGCAACGTTGTTTGCTTTAGATGTGAAGAAAACAGAAAGTTCTACAGATGAAAAAAATACTGTTGTACGTTTATGCGTTGTTGTTAAACGTAAACTGCAACTGTATCATTGGAAAGGCAAAAAATTTGAGGAGTGTGATAATTTTGAATTAACAGTACCAGACATACCACGTGAATTATCATGGTATTATTATTTATTGTCCCCTAAAAGAATACCGAATACTTATTTACATCATTTAAATATATTTTATATGCAGGTGTGGAGAAATTCTAATATTAGGATTTCGTGGTTTATCCTATACTATTTTGGAATTAACCGGTAAACCTAAGGAACTGTTTCCTACCGGAAAATCGCCAGAGCCCAGTGTTACTAAATTATCAGATGATTCTTTCGTATTAGGAAAAGATTTATGTTCTATTGTCATGGATACCAAAGGAGATCTAATGCAGCATAATCCTATTAAATGGTCAGATACTCCAAGCGCCATAGGTAAAAATTTGTATTTGATATGAACAATGAGTTCAAGAAGGAAAGAGTATTATTTTACTTTTTGCAATTTTTTCTTTTTAGCTTGGGATGACCCTTACTTACTTGGTATTGTACATGACAGATTAGAAGTATATACTTTAGAAGGTTGCTTACAAATTCAGACGATAAAAGATTTAAATAAAGCTAGACTTATATGTAGATGTAGGCAAGGCAAAGTCTTTGTAGCATCTATGAGTAGCGTATGGTGTGTGAGAGCTGTTGATGTAACTCAACAGATTAGAAATTTACTCGAACAAAATCAATTTCAATTAGCATTGAAATTAACAGTATGTACAAATCTTGTATTCATTGTATTCTAAATGTTTTTTTTTTAAATTAAATTAAAAAATAAATACATTACGTAAATATATATATTTTTTTTCAGAGTTTATCAGATATAATAGAAGAGGAAAAGGCCAAACAGACATACAAAATACAAACTCTATATGCGCATCATTTGTTTTATGAAAAAAAATTTCAAGAAGCTATGAATTTATTTTTGGAACTTAGAACTGATCCTTACGAAGTGATAAGATTATTTCCTGACTTAGTAACGCCATCGAGTAATAATCACGAGCTCAGCGATTCAGCAACGAACTTACCAAAACTTCCAAACCATGATTTAGAAAAAGGTTTATGCGCATTAATAATGTTTCTAACAGACGTTAGACACAAATTATTAAGTGATACAAAAACAAAAGATAAGGATAATCATAAAGATAAAAATGTAATGGAAAGTGAAAAAAATCTGACTGCCGTAGCTACTGAGCAATTGTTAAAGATCATTGATACTACTCTACTCAAATGTTATTTACAGGTAAGAAGCAAACATAATTTTTGTAGAATTCTTTTTAAGTCCTATACAAAATCTTATGATTTTACAGACGAACGATGCACTGGTAGCATCTTTACTAAGATTAAACCACTGTCATTTGGCAGAAGCTGAAAAGACTTTACTTATATATCAGAAATATCCAGAACTTATTATATTATATCAAACAAAAGGACAACATAGAAAGGCTTTAGAGCTATTAGAAAAGCATGCCAAAGAAAACGATTCTAGTTTGAAGGGAACTGAAAGAACTATCCAATATTTACAGCATCTTGGCAAAGATCATATGGATTTAATTCTTAAATTCGCAGGTTGGGTCTTAGAAGAGGATCCTGAACAAGGACTCAGAATATTTATGGAAGATATACAAGTACGTTACTGTGTATTACTTATAGAGTACATTTTGTACTGATACTTCTTGTCTATTTTTAGGAAGTCGAGCAATTGCCCAGACCAAAGGTATTGGATTATCTCCTACGTTGTCACAAAGATTTGGTTATAACATATTTAGAACATGTGGTGCATATATGGGAAGATACAAATCCATTATTTCACAATGTTTTAATACATCAATATAAGGAAAAAAGCCTAATTTCTATGAATGAAAATGCAACACCCGCTGAAAAAGAGATATCCCAACACATAAGACAGAAATTGCAACAATTTTTGGAGAAATCCGTATATTATACACCAGAAACAATATTGGTGCATTTCCCGTTTGACTGTTTATTCGAAGAACGTGCAATTATTTTAGGAAGACTTGGGCGTCATCAACAAGCTATATCAATATATATTAATCTTTTGAATAATGTACAAGGTGCAATAGAATATAGCAATAACGTATATGAAAGATGTCAAAGTAAGTACATGGATTCTTATTTAAAAGAATATTCTTTTTATTTAGCTGTAAATAATAATTATTACTTTGTAAAGATGAAGAGAAAGCGGATAAACAAAAAAAATCTGATGGAGCAGACGAAGTTTATGTAATGCTTATTAATCAACTATTAAAACCTGATAATGCAGGAGCTCTAATGGCCGGTATGTAATTTTTTCATAATTTATTAATTAATGTATGATAATTAAAATATAATGTTTTGCTTTGTTATTATATATTTGTGATTATGTTACGATTAAAAATGTTTCATCATCTCACAGGTTGTAATACAAATGTACAACGTAGCGCACAACCGGATCCAGAAATGGCATTGCACTTACTCGAAGAACATGCTTCAAAAATAAATCCATTGAAAGTTTTAGAAATTCTACCGGATACAGTACCGATTGGTAGAATAAAACGTTTTTTAGAAGTTAGTCTTCAAAATAATTTAAACACAAGACGTAAAACCCAAGTTTTAAAAGGCTTACTTTATGCGGAACATTTGCAAGTACAAGAACAACGTATGCATTATGAGTCACAGAGTGTTCTTATGACAGAATTTAATATATGCCCTGCATGTAAAAAACGATTCGGTAATCAAAGGTTTGTATTATCTCGTATTTTCTAGATTTGAAATGTACATGAATCTAAGAAGATATTATCTATTCTTTTTTATAGTGCATTCGCAAGATACCCCAACGGCGATATCGTGCATTATTCGTGTCAAGATCGTAAAGGATGAACAAATATTGTAGTGAAATTATTACAGATAATATATGTAAGTTAAATATGTATGTGTATATATATTTATATAGATATAAAAATGCTCTTTTTTTATCAAGTAAAAGACCGCTAATATTCTATTTTTTTCAATATATTAATAACTATTAAATGCCAATCGATGTATTAATAATATGCTGTATGATATTGTATAAGATTCCAATTGATAGTAATGCATTATAACAGATAAAAGAGAGAGAGAGAGAGAGAGAGAGAGAGAGAGAGAGAGACAGAGAGATGAATAATTAATACTTTCAAGAACTATTTAATATTTTTTATTTATTTGTACAAATGTTCTTTTTTTATGATTATTTTAATAGAAATGATAAATGTTGATTTATATTTTCCATGATTATAAAAAAAAAATTAGAAAAATTAAATCAACAAAGAATATATAGAAGATGGGGCGTGCCCGATCCAGAATGTGTTATAAACAGGGCCGATGATGTCATAGACGATGGTTTGTATTCCTACGCCTGCACGGTAAGCATGCAGGTACATACAAGTACCGATGCTTCTACCGGTCTGAATGCATCTTACCGGTTTCCGATTTTTGTAGACGTACATTGAAATGTAATTTAATAATTATTACAGAAATTCAATCCTCCTTCTCGAGAGAACAGATTGAACCATTACAAGCACCGTTATCTTACTTTAATAACAACATCTAAGCTTAATATGTTTAATTTGAACAGAATTCATGTAACCAAAATTTATATTTATGTAACGCGAGCAATGGAAAGTAACGAGTTTTATTTAGGATTAAAAGATAGATACAATTATCTTCATTGTTTCAATACAAACGTACGATGTATGTAGAAGAAAGATATCAAGTTAGTAATTACGGCAATTAAATATAAGTAAGTTTCTTCTGCCAGTAGCAGTATACTGAGTGCAATCGAACACACCTTATTATTTTGAATTGAAAATAATATTATGCATTTATATATATGTGATATTATTTACAAAGAAAAGTGTGATATAAAATAGTTTATTTGTATTAGCATTTATTCGGCTTTTCGATATCGTAAGATGAAAATAAATACGAAAGCATTTTTTGAAATTTCTTGTGGAAGCGATGCATTATTGCAAAATGAATCTTGATAAGGTAGAGCAAGACATTTTCGTAGTTAAACGGATCAACGAAGTCGGTGAACGGGACTAGTTGTCGACGGCGTAGGTCGACGCCGTGCGCGGTCAGTCGGTTGCGCGCCGGTCGAGTGTGCGGACGGACTTGTCGTCGGTGGTTTATTTGGTGTACTTGGGCGGGATTTTATGCGAGTTGTGGGATCGAACAGTGTAGCAGGGTGTCCCTTCGTAAGGGTAAGTGCAACTAATCAAAGAGTTTCATTTCAAAAAAGTTAAAATCGATTAAAAATTGTCTATCGGTTATCGCGAGACGGCCAGATCGTCGACATAAAAATGGCGTGCGGCAATGATGGGAGTTCCCTATCTCTCTCTTTCTTTTTCATTTGATCGGATTTATCGTTTATTTCAATACTTTTAATCATCCTTACGTATTGAAAATGCAAAATATTGCGTAGGTGTGAAACGGTCATCGCGAAAGAATGTTATTCTGCGAAAGATTATTTTGCTTGGTTGTGATTCGCCTCGTTCCTTGGCATCGATTCCACCGGGCGAACGTGTCTCTTTGCCCCTCTCTCTTTCTCCATTTCTACCTTCCAAATGAAATTGCGTCAGGGTTTTTCTCCAGCATCATCTTAAATGCCAATTAAAACGCATTTACGATTGGTAGATTAAAGCCGGCGAGGAAGTAAATAAGTGCTTCCTCTTGATACTCCATTGGAGAGATATTGAATATGTTGTTCCATCCCTCTCCCTCGTTCGCTTTGTTCACCTGTCAAGACATGGACCGAGAACCGTTGTCGTTGCTCGCCAACCGTTGACCCAATTCTCGCAGTTCTTCCCATCGGATATCTCTCTGTCGAGGCAAGCAAGCAAGCAGGTCGCTTTTACTCGTCGATGCGTGAACTCGTAAACTCGCGCTTTCAGTCATCCGCGTCCGGTCGTTGATCGATTCTCCCTATTCTCTTTCTCTTCCCTTCTTTCAAGAGGAGCCAACTGCAAGGGAAGGACTTTTATACAGCTCTTTAATCAGCGTCTATGCAAGACACTTGCATCATTTTCGAGAAAAAGAGGCTTTCTCTCTTCTTCTTCCTCCTCCTCCTCCTTCCGTGCGACAACTCCCTCGACTCACAATTTATTCAAATCGTACGTTATCTATGTTTTCGTAACTCTATATCGAAATAATCAAAATGTTTTCTACAAATTTTCTTTAACGATGCTTACGTTCCTACGTTGCAACATAGGCAAGTAGAATTTCAAATGGGACGATCGTCGACGGATGTAGAAATACAACCGGTGGCATTATTAGTTACCGTCTTTGACCGTTTCAACGATGCTCGCTACGTGTAACTGTCTCTTTTGTTCTTTTTTTCTTTTTGGTATCTATAGATAGCTTTTACCTCTCATAGTTAGCGTTTCTCTCTTCACTCGTCGTCTACGATCGATTTCGTCATTATGCTGGGGATTCGGATCTGACAATGAGTCACTGTCAAAAGCGTGCTTGCATTAAGTGACAGTAAAACGTTAAGGTCACCAGCGCGGCTTGAACTAAACGATCGAACTGACTTTTGACAAATGAGGAGATTTTCTTAGATTATCGCCCACTCGCACCCACTCTGGCTTCTTCGGTACCGTTGACCTCTCTTTCATGTCTTCATTTTGTTGAGAGCGTTAAGAAGAATCGGTGTCTTCCTTTCGTACATCCCCCGTTTTCGTTCGTTTGAACGAGTTTAATCAATTCTCTCCGGGTCTCGTGTTTACAGTTACGTCACCGACGAGCGCCATGGGTGTGAACGTCTTTGGAATATTTGAATAAATTATTTACTCCGCGGTAGTCTGTTCTATTCGGAAGTGAATCGCCTTCGAGAGCATCGACGCTATGACGGTAATCATGATATCATCGAGAGAACGAGAGATATCAATTTTACTATCTTTCATCATTTAATGCAGAGATTCTCAACCTATCTGCCGGCCGATCAAATATATTATAGCTCAAATTTACCTGTATGTATTTAAATATATTACTTGCAACAACGATTGTTTTGGAGATTTTTTGTACAAATTAAGCATTTTTTAAAATAAGGTAACAGCAGAATCATTTCGTGGCCCATAGGTTGAGAAACGCTGACTTAACGTCCCCCTTCTCCTCCCTATCCCCTCTTTTACCGTTGATTTATTTTTTAAATTCACATTTTTATCTTTTCTACTTCTAATCATCCTTCGGCGAGAACGCAGTGTTTGTTTAATTGGTTATTTTAAATGGCGTATTCGGTGACATATGAACGAAGTGAACTTTTAGTCGAGTTTCCGTTTGTCGATCGGTATTAGCGCTTGACGAGTATTTGGAGAGGATTCGAAAGGCTCCAAAGGTTGACATCGACTTTAATTAATCGCCCTGGCAATTCGGATGTCCGTCTTTAATTAAGCGAATTTGCCTCGATGCGCTTCGTACTCGCATTACTGAGTTCGATTCTACGCGCGCGCACACACACACACATATAACTTGTAACTTGCATACGTGGAAGAGTTAAAGGTCGTAAAAACAAGCCTATGCTGTGGTCCCCGCTTTGAACGAGTATGCTTGAAGCTGAGGAACCGCGAGTAAAAAGAACTGACGTCAGTTAAATATCGTACCGTTAATCCGTTCTACGGATGGATATGTAACTTTGTAAGACCGTCCAAGAGAATGATCAATTGTAGTTACTATTTTCAAACTCCGTTATGTTCGTTAATATTTTTTTCTTTTTCTTTACTAATTAGAAAAAACTTATTTCTTTCAAAATAAAGATACGTGGGGTTCTCTTATCTTATTCTGTAATAAATATTTTATTTGAATTTTGATTTTTGGTGGACGCAACATTTTTTTGGAATGATCGATTTCATTCTCTTTGTTTTTACCTTTTTTATTTCTATAATCTGGCAGAAATATCCCGAAAAAATGGAACACTTTCGAATTGGTTTCATGGGCGTGCCACTTTTGTTTAATCTTTAACTTTTCTTACATTGGTACGTTCGACGATAGGAAAAGAAAGACTTCGAGAACGTGTACGTGAGTAACTTTTCTACAATTCCTTCTTCTTACAATTTTTCACGAAACACTGATATTTTCGAATATCTCGAATGTAGTATATAGATGCATATTTAGTTTTATCTTTCTTTTTATTTCGCAAGAGCCAGTAGTCTTAGCTAATTAGAATGATTTCAAGGACAGGTTGCATAATTTGCATATACATCTTTGCTTGGTTTTATAAGAGTGCGTGCATCTGGCAATAAAAAAGAAACTTTTAAAGTTATGTCTAGTATCTTCTGCAAGATAGTAATGTATCCGATGCATCGTCGTAACCTCGATGCGTCGATCGACCGCAAAACGTTAACCGTTCTTTCTGGTATCGACGAACAACTCATTTCATAGGATATTCAATGCGATCAAACAAAAAAATCAATAACTTTGATAGTTCTTGCGAGTTACAATTTTAGACAGGCAACAGTAATTATAAAATTTTATGAAATTACATAAAAAAAGATACAGAACAGAGGTAGAAAAAGAGGTAGAAAAAGAGAGAGAAAAAGAGAGAGATAGAGATAGAACCCACAATCGATCGATATATACCCTAAATAATTATTAATTAATCGAAAAGAAATGTACATTGTAATCTAAAAACATGGATTTACTTTTCGATGTACCTTCTTGTTTGAAATCCACCGTTAGACTGGCTCCGTTGTTCTCTATGAAAGTTTTTTTTATTAAATGTTGTTTATATGATTTTCCAAAAGTTGCGCATGTGTGTAATAAGAATATTATTTGTAATAAATAGAAATTAAGAGAATAACGTTCTAATTTTAGCATTTTTCTCATATTTATGTAATTGTTTAAACTAGAGTATATTTTTTCTAACGTTCCGGTGACTTCGAAGGGGGAAATTGTCATCGAAAAAAATATCACATCGAAATTATTTAATATTAAAA
>NW_014569702.1:0-122647 GCF_001313835.1 Polistes canadensis | reverse complement strand
TTTTAATATTAAATAATTTCGATGTGATATTTTTTTCGATGACAATTTCCCCCTTCGAAGTCACCGGAACGTTAGAAAAAATATACTCTAGTTTAAACAATTACATAAATATGAGAAAAATGCTAAAATTAGAACGTTATAATCTTAATTTCTATTTATTACAAATAATATTCTCGTTTCACACGTTCACGATTTTCGGAAAGCCATGTAAACAACATTCAGTAAAAAAACTATCATAGAGAACAACGGAGCCAGTCTAACGGTGGATTTCGAAGAGAAAGGTACTTCAAAAGGTAAATCCTTGTTTTTAGATTACAATATAAATACACAATTAACAATCATTCAAGGTATATTTAATACAGTACTGTACTTTGCTAATATTTTTGATTGTTTTAACTTTCCTGGCTAATGATGACTTTGAGTTGAAATTTTTCATCTAATAAAATATTTGATCGAGATATTGTTTATTCGAAGTATATGTAAATTTGAAATAAATGTACTTTATATTGTTCTTACTTTAATGGGTCATCCTAAACATATTAGTTTTCAAAGGAAAATCTATTAAGAATAGCAGTGTACGATTTGATGGGACACACCCACGGATCAATGAATTATTTTCCACATGATAATACGAGTTTCAATTTATCGCGCGTCGAGGCTACGCATATTATTTTTGTCTATATTATTTTCTAATAATGAAGAATCAACTGAAAGTAAGAACGATATCGAAACAGAACATATATCTTGATATCGTCGAGTTTCAAAGAAAGTCGTAGACTTCCTTATCTGTTGATAGATAAATGATACGCTTGAGAGTTTTTCGTTCGTCGAATTCCTCGAGGATAACGAGAGTTATTAAGGAATCTCGATAATTTCCTACGATATTTTTAGGACTAACAATAATAGAACATATCGATTCAATTTCTAAATGAAATATCGATGAGATGGTGCAATCGTATCGAAGATATTAGGTTGTCCCATAAGTTCTTTCCCTTTTTTTTATGCGATTTCAACAGACGATATTTATTATTTAAGGTTGTTTTAGTTGAACCCTCACCGGTCAGACGAAAATCTGTGTTAAACGGTTGTTAAACTAATTTTTAACGTGACATTAATTGACTGTTTAATTACCTACTATTCGTTGGCTCCTGAATTTTGCTTGGAAAGGAATAAATGGTCAGCGAATGAAAGCTAAAAGAAATTGGACATCGCTTAGATAGGCCGCGGAAATGCCTCAAGGATATACTTTGATACAAATTTGTAGCTTAAAAGGGAACCTTCCGTTGAAGTAAATGACAGAGAGCAACCATGTCAGGTCAGCGTTGATTAACTCAAATGCGGATATGACGTAGCTTTGCGTACACCGTTGACCACCGATACGTAGGATACTACGAGCGCGAATGGTTTCCAAACGGTAGCCCTTTTCTCGTTCCTCCATCTATAATATTCTAGATCCGTATCATTTTATAGATCATTATATCACTACTACGTTTATTTCCTTTTCTATCATGCTCCTTCGTGCGCCTGTACGAACGAGAAGAGACTTAATAGAGCACACATGAGACTAACCGAGACACATTGCTCAATTTTTCTTTCTTTCACGCATGCGATTATTTCTTTTATCCGATAATTTCATTCACGTATTTTTTGACGACTCATGGCACGTGAAAAGATCGCTCCTTGATCGAATGATTTTAGAGGAATAGAAAAAATAATCATTATAAATCGATCTATTTTTTACTAGATATTTTTCTGTGCCGAAAGAAAAAAAAATGGCTTCGGTCTTTCGATTCAAGGGCACGTCCATCGAGTATATTTATAAACGGTGATTAATTTAGTCTTCTGTGGAAAGAGTATGAAGAAGATATCGAATATATTTAATCTCGATGTGATTATATATATATATATATATATATAATATTCAACTTCTGTAATATTTATGGTGACATTTATTTTTCTATTATCAAGAAACTAGAGAGATTCGTGAATGGAAAGACCATGAGAATAAAGCGAAGAGCACGAAAAGGCGCATTTGATAGCTCTCGTAAAGGATCGAAGAACGTAATGGATGTTGACGCAAATTGAAAAAGTGCATCATCGACTTTTTGGGTCATTCGATTTATCTTTCGTTTATTCAATGATTTGTCTTCTTTTTGTTTTTCGAAGGATGACGACGACGAAAGAGAAAAGAAGATACCAAGAAGATATGAAGCAAGCTTGCAAAATCGCCATGCAAATAAAGTATATATCCCCATAAACATTATGCCTAAAGTAATTATCGTTTTCGATTTAACTTGCTCTTTAGTAGTAATTGACGATAGTATTGTATTTACTTTGAAATAGAATAAGCTTCGCACACATTAGATCGTACCATTTACAAAATCTAATGCGAAAAAGATAAAGTTAGGATTAATGTCGTTTAAAGCTTAGCGAAACGGGTTCCATAATGGTGACCCTAATGAAGGTTTTTAAACTCGTAGTGCTGCATGGCGAAGGCAGGCGCAGCGTTGAGATAGCACAAATAAGCTTTTGTTTATCGCGCGGTGTCTTCGATCGCTCGCATCGCCTGCTTTTTAATAAACCACAACACACAAAAGAGATCATTCATTATGCGTTCGTCTAATGGAAAATGCAAGACAACGCCATCGTCGTTATTGAAAAGGAGAGAGTGGTAGGGGAGAGGGAGAAACGGAGACGAAGACGGATAGTTTATAAGGGATGCTTTCTCAAGGTAGTTTTCCAAGTGCAGGCCAGTTGGTTCCGCCTTTCCGCAGGTGTAGAACGTGTTCGTTCGTGGATACTGGCGCCACAGCGACTCCGGTTAGAGAAAATCAATAGTATAACGCAGTGTGTGTTGTGCGGTGTATGTTCGACTTAGTTTAGAGCTCGACGACGTCGTCCTCGTCGTTACGCTCTGTTATACAAGCCTATGAGTTAACTCTTCTCTTTTTTTTCCTTTGAAGGAAACCGCAACTCGGTAAACTCGTGTTACACACGCGAAGACCCGTTTTAAAATGGGCATTGATACGCAGGGAGATGAGATTATGCAACGAATTATGCGATAACAGAAAAGAGCCTTTTTTTAAACCCCCTAAAGAGAATAATCAAGCACCGGTTGTTTGATATTCGTGTCTGTGGACCTTGACGATTCGTTTCACAATTTACATCATTAACATTGCTGCAGTACGTTTGAATGCTTCGATCCCGAGCGTTTTAAAAAGTCAAAGGAGATCGACCTCGTTTTCAACGCGTGTCATCGCGCAATGAACAACGATGCTGCTGAGCATGCGCCAAACAATCGACATTGTTGCGACTCGTTCTTCGATATTAGGGGAAAAATAATGTTTTGTCGTTGATTTCATTCGAAATCATTCGATCGGCCGAGTAAACTTCAACTTTCCCCAGTTACCGTGTCATTCACATTGTGATTCATTTCATTCCGCCCACATTACGCGTTGTAAAGACATTAATCTGTATGTTCCCTTCTTTGCCCCCCCCCCTCCTCCTCCTCCCTCTCCTCTCTTTCTCTGTCTACCCGTAGTACCGTTTGCCATTAAGTATGACAGTACTTGCGTAATTGCTCTTAATTCCGAGTAAGTGACTATCAGACTCTTAAAAATGACATTCTTTCCAATTTTGTTCTTTACATTCGCGTAAGTTGTTTCACGAACATTTTCTCCAATCGAACGTTCTTCGCGTCGAAGATGGATGTATACATTGATCGCTACCAAATGCGAATCATTTGTGAGTCTTATGTCGAACTAATATAAACGTACTCTCGACGCTATAAATGCGCGATTAACATCGGCTGGCCTCGTTCGGTATTATGTATACACGGACGGTATATTTTCATTGATATCTTATATTTGATTTCGTTCGATTACAGAGCGCTGTTATATTTGTAAAAGAAGTTATACATCCGAGGCGTCACACGATTAGCTCGATGATGAATTACTTCTTTCGAAAGATAATTTTAGCCGGCGAGATTCAATTCCGATGAATTTTTTGTTCTCTCGCTTGCTTGTAACTAATAAAAAGACGATATAATGAGGATATATGTGAGGATGAGTAAGGAAATATTTATGTCGCTAAATCTTATTTAATTTCAACGTAGCGCAGTTTTACTATACAGTTCACCGAGAAAACAAGCGACGCCCATATTGGTTTACTGCGGTTTTCCTTGTGTATTTCATGATCTACCTGTACGAATGCACTAGGCGTGCATCCAGTTAACAGGTTAGACCGGCTGCTTACTCGTCTCATTTGTTTCTATACATTTTTAATTAGAAAGAAAAATATAAGATTCTACGCCATTGGTTCTGATTTTTCCTGAATGTAATTTACTGTTGGAAGCCTCGACGCGCTCCCGCTATTTGCTGTGTGTATTTCGCACGTGTGACATCATGCGTGTGATGTAATCGTACGGTTGTGCACCGAGAGGGGCTCCTACATGCTTTGAGTGCGTAACGTAATGCGTTATTAAATGAATGTACATCAAATAATTTATGTAGGTATAGTATACGTATTCATACACACATACATAAATGATATAGGCGTGTGTTCGTGTATCGAATGTACTCACTGACCGTACGAGAGGGCCGGCCACTCTTTGTATTCGATAACTGGCTAGAAAACCGCCGTCCTCCAGTATTTACGCTCGATATTTTGACGACAAGATATTTTAGTTACATTGACACACCACGGGATACATTACGTTGGTCACTTCATACGGGGTTCTATTATATTTTATAACGATTATTTAAGTGTACTGTAATGCTCGTTGATAATTGTCGATGACTCATCGTTGAATTCTCCCGCGTGAACGAATGCTTGCTTCTTATCACTGAAATATATTTTACTCGAAAACGCTAATTGTTTCTTTTTGCAAGAAAAGACCTTGGTTTTGGTCGGTGCACACTGCATCCTTGTTACCATGATTTCTATTCGAGGTCATAACGAGCAACGTTGAACTGGTTAGAGCTGTTATTAAATTACACAACGTGTTATACTTACAGAGTACGTAAGGAGCAAAGATAAGATTACCTTGCAACTCTTATCTTTGTACGTACGTAATAAGAATGAATAACATAACTTTAAAAGATTGAAATAATGAATGATTTTTGTTTAGAACCGCCCTCTCTAGGTGTAAGAAGATTGTGAGCTGTTGGTCCGATTGACAAAATGACGACCGACATCTCGGTAGTACGCGGGGGTTGGGACCCTACGCTGCAACAAGAGATTGTCGATGAGTACGAATACGACGGAGGAAATTCGAGCTCGAGACTTTTCGAACGCTCGCGCATCAAAGCTTTAGCTGGTACGTTCTACTTTATATTATTTCATTACAATTACTTGTTAAGAATCTCAATGAATTGTCACGTGTTTTAAACGTAAGCACGCGAAAGATATTGGATGCTTCGTACACCACATCCGCATCCTTCTTTGATAATGGGAACTGCATTAAGTTTTCCATGCTTCCGCGATATACATAAATGTACAACATATCGATCGAGTTCAGTAGCGCGTTAACATTCTCTCCTATCGAGTGTTTCTATTATTATTTGTATTATTTCAAAATGAATTACGATAATGTCGTTTTCAATCTCCGAGGTAAAGTAACATTTGACGAATCGCCTCATTTTTCTATAATATACTTTTTTATTTATCGTTATACTTGTTTTCGTAGGTGAACGAGAATTAGTACAAAAGAAAACTTTTCAAAAATGGGTGAACTCTCACCTTGTGCGATGTTCCTGCCGCATCGGCGACTTGTACGTCGATCTTCGAGATGGTAAAATGCTGATAAAACTGTTGGAAATCTTGTCGGGGGAACGCTTGCCGCGACCAACCAAAGGAAAAATGCGGATTCATTGTTTGGAGAACGTCGACAAGGCATTGCAATTTTTACGAGAGCAAAGAGTTCATCTTGAAAATATGGGCTCGCACGACATAGTCGATGGTAATCCGCGGCTTAGTTTGGGCCTGATTTGGACTATTATTTTACGATTTCAAATTCAAGACATTACGATCGAAGAAACGGACAATCAGGAAACGAAATCCGCAAAGGATGCTTTGCTTCTTTGGTGTCAGATGAAAACGGCTGGTTATCACAACGTCAATGTTAGAAATTTCACTACTTCTTGGCGCGATGGTCTAGCCTTTAACGCTATTATTCATAAACACCGTCCAGACTTAATACAATTCGATAAGTTGTCCAAATCCAATGCTATTTATAATCTTAACAATGCATTTAACGTTGCCGAAGACAAACTCGGTCTTACAAAATTACTGGATGCCGAGGACATCTTCGTCGACCATCCGGACGAGAAATCGATTATCACTTACGTCGTAACATACTATCATTACTTCTCTAAGATGAAGCAGGAGACCGTTCAAGGTAAGAGGATCGGCAAGGTCGTTGGTATCGCTATGGAGAACGATCGTATGATACACGAATACGAAAGTTTGACCAGTGATTTGTTGCGATGGATTGAAGCGACCATAGAAGCCCTCGGCGATCGTAGATTCGCCAATTCCTTGGTGGGGGTTCAATCGCAACTTTCCCAATTCTCGAATTATCGTACAGTCGAGAAGCCACCTAAATTCGTTGAAAAGGGTAATCTTGAAGTATTATTATTCACGTTGCAATCAAAGATGCGGGCCAATAATCAAAAACCATACACGCCGAAAGAGGGTAAAATGATATCGGATATAAATAAAGCTTGGGAGAGATTAGAAAAGGCCGAGCACGAACGGGAATTAGCTTTACGCGAGGAATTGATTCGTCAAGAGAAATTGGAACAATTGGCGGCGAGATTTAACCGTAAAGCCAGTATGAGAGAGACTTGGCTATCGGAAAATCAACGATTGGTCTCTCAAGATAATTTCGGTTTCGATCTTGCTGCTGTCGAAGCGGCTGCTAAGAAGCACGAGGCTATTGAAACGGACATCTTTGCTTACGAGGAACGTGTACAAGCTGTTATGGCGGTATCACTAGAACTGGAGGCAGAGAAATATCATGACATCGAACGAATCAATGCGCGAAAAGACAACGTCTTGCGTCTTTGGAATTATCTCTTGGAGTTGCTACGAGCCAGACGATCGAGATTAGAACTATCATTGCAACTTCAACAAAACTTCCAAGAGATGTTGTATATTCTCGACAGCATGGAAGAAATAAAATTGCGTTTATTGACCGACGATTATGGAAAGCATCTGATGGGCGTCGAAGATCTTTTACAAAAGCATTCGCTCGTCGAAGCCGATATCAATGTCTTGGGAGAAAGAGTAAAGGCTGTCGTACAACAGACGCAAAGATTTTTGGAACACGGAGATGGATATCGACCTTGTGACCCAGCGATCATAGTCGAGCGAGTCCAACAACTGGAAGATGCCTACGCCGAATTGGTACGCTTGGCTGTAGAACGACGCGCGAGATTAGAAGAATCTCGCAAACTTTGGCAGTTCTATTGGGACATGGCCGATGAAGAGAATTGGATTAAAGAGAAGGAACAGATTGTATCTACTGGGGATATCGGCCATGATTTAACTACCATTAATTTGTTACTATCCAAACACAAAGCTTTGGAAAATGAAATTCAATCGCACGAACCGCAACTTATGTCTGTAGCTGCTGTTGGCGATGAATTGGTGCGACAGCAACACTTTGGCGCCGATCGTATCCGCGATAGACTTCAAGAAATCTTGGGAATGTGGAATCACCTTTTGGATCTTGTTGCATTCAGAAGGAAACGTCTAGAGGAGGCCGTCGATTATCATCAATTAATCGCAGACGCGGACGATATCGATATTTGGATGTTGGATACGCTTAGACTCGTATCGTCGGAAGATGTTGGTAGAGACGAGGCTAATGTGCAGTCGTTGTTGAAGAAACACAAGGATGTAACCGATGAACTCAAAAACTATGCTACTACTATTGATCAACTTCATCAGCAAGCATCTGGCCTTGGAGAACGGGATGCTAAATCGCCAGAAGTTGTAGAAAGACTTGCTTCGATCGACTCCAGATACAAGGAATTATTGGAATTAGCTAAATTACGTAAGCAAAGGTTATTGGATGCGTTGTCTTTATACAAATTGTTCAGCGAATCCGATGGTGTTGAGCAATGGATCGGAGAGAAGAATAGGATGTTGGATACGATGGTTCCAGCCAAGGATATCGAAGACGTTGAGATCATGAAACATAGGTATAACGGTTTTGAAAAGGAAATGAACGCGAATGCGTCGCGAGTAGCAGTAGTCAATCAATTGGCGAGACAGCTACTACACGTTGAACATCCAAATTCGGAACAGATAGTAGCTCGTCAAAATGAATTGAATCAAAAATGGGCAGAATTGCGAGATAAGGCAGAAGGTAAACGCGAAGAACTTAACTCTGCTCACGGAGTACAAACCTTCCACATTGAATGCCGCGAAACTGTGTCCTGGATCGAAGATAAGAAACGAATTCTACAACAAACTGATAGTTTGGAAATGGATTTAACGGGCGTTATGACGTTGCAACGTAGATTAAGTGGTATGGAACGCGACTTAGCTGCCATACAAGCCAAGCTCGATGCATTGGAGAAGGAAGCACAGGTGATCGAACAGGAACATCCGGAAGAAGCGGCTGTTATCCGAGAAAGAATAACACAAATTCATTTGATATGGGAGCAGTTAACGCAAATGCTCAAGGAACGCGATGCCAAACTCGAGGAAGCTGGTGACTTGCACAGGTTCTTACGCGATCTAGATCACTTCCAGGCTTGGTTGACTAAGACACAAACCTCCGTTGCCAGCGAAGATACACCGACAAGTCTGGCCGACGCCGAGAAATTACTTACTCAACATCAAAATATTAAGGAAGAGATTGACAATTATACCGACGATTATCAAAAAATGATGGAATATGGTGAAAGATTAACGAGCGAAGCTGGCGACGGTGACACGCAATACATGTTTTTGCGAGAAAGATTGAACGCCCTAAAAATGGGTTGGGAAGAATTACACCAGATGTGGGCCAACAGGCAAAACTTATTGTCAAATTCGCTCAACCTCCAAGTATTCGATCGCGATGCCCGACAGGCAGAGGTACTTTTGTCGCAACAGGAACACACTCTTGCAAAGGACGAGACGCCGGCGAACTTCGAGCAAGCCGAGCATATGATTAAACGTCACGAAGCGTTTATGAACACAATGGATGCGAACGACGAGAAGATTAATTCCGTAGTGCAATACGCTGGAAGGCTCGTCGACGAAGGACACTTCGCTTCCGACAAAGTAAAGAAGAAAGCTGAAAACATAAACGAGCGTAGGCGAGTCAATCGCGAAAAAGCGAATCAATTGATGGAAAAATTAAAGGACCAACTTCAATTACAAATGTTTTTACAAGACTGCGAGGAATTGGGTGAATGGGTGCAAGAGAAACATATCACTGCTCAAGACGAAACATACCGTAGCGCGAAAACGGTGCACAGCAAATGGACGCGTCATCAAGCGTTCGAGGCCGAAATTGCGAGCAACAAAGATCGTTTGCAACAATTGCAGAAAGCCGCGGACGAATTGGTTCAGCAGAAGCCCGAATTTGTGGAGCTCATCAAACCGAAAGTAGCCGAGTTAGGTGATCAATTCACCGATCTTGAAACTACCACCCACGACAAGGGTGAACGTCTCTTCGATGCCAATCGCGAAGTGCTGATACATCAAACGTGCGACGACATTGATTCGTGGATGAACGAGTTGGAAAAACAAATAGAAAGTACCGATACCGGCTCGGATTTGGCATCTGTGAATATTCTGATGCAAAAGCAACAGATGATCGAGACCCAAATGGCGGTGAAAGCACGACAGGTTACAGAATTGGACAAACAAGCAGAGCATCTGCAACGTACCGTACCGGACGATAAGATGGAAGAAATCAAGTGTAAGAAAGAAAAGGTTGCGCAAAGGTTTGCACAATTGAAGGCACCTTTGATAGATCGGCAACGACATCTCGAGAAAAAGAAGGAAGCCTTCCAATTTAGGCGAGACGTCGAAGATGAGAAATTATGGATAGCGGAAAAGATGCCGCAAGCTACGAGCAACGAATACGGCAACTCCCTCTTCAACGTACACATGCTTAAGAAGAAGAATCAATCGTTGCGCACGGAGATCGATAATCACGAGCCTCGAATTAATTTGGTATGCAATAATGGACAAAAATTAATCGACGAAGGTCACGAGGACAGTCCTGAATTTAATAGACTCATCTCGGAATTAACGGAGAAGTGGAAGGAATTAAAAGACGCGGTAGAGGACAGAAACAAGCATTTACTTCAGAATGAAAAGGCACAACAGTACTTCTTCGATGCCACCGAAGCAGAATCTTGGATGAGCGAACAAGAATTGTACATGATGGTCGAAGATCGCGGCAAGGACGAAATCTCGGCTCAAAATCTTATGAAGAAACACGAATCTTTGGAACACGCTGTCGAAGATTATGCCGATACGATTCGTCAACTCGGCGAAACTGCTAGACAATTGATAAACGATCAACATCCGTTAGCTGATCAGATCGCGGTGAAGCAATCGCAGGTCGATAAATTGTACGCCGGCTTGAAAGACCTTGCCGGTGAACGTCGTGCTAAATTGGACGAGGCTCTTCAACTGTTCATGTTAAATCGAGAAGTCGACGACTTGGAACAGTGGATCGCGGAAAGAGAATTGGTAGCCGCTAGTCACGAGTTAGGCCAAGATTACGATCACGTTACTCTTTTGTGGGAAAGATTTAAGGAGTTTGCACGTGATACGGAAGCAATTGGCTCGGAAAGAGTTGCTGCGGTTAATGGTATTGCCGATTCGTTGATAGCAAACGGACATTCGGATGCTGCTACGATAGCCGAATGGAAAGACGGCTTGAACGAAGGTTGGCAAGATCTGCTCGAATTAATCGAAACTCGTACGCAAATGTTAGCAGCTAGTCGAGAATTACACAAATTCTTCCACGATTGCAAAGACGTTCTTGGTAGAATTCTTGAAAAACAAAATGCCATGTCCGATGAGTTGGGTCGCGATGCTGGATCCGTGTCTGCGCTTCAACGTAAACATGCTAACTTTATGCAAGATCTGTCAACTTTGCAAAGTCAAGTATCACAGATACAAGAAGAATCAGCGAAATTAGAGACGAGTTATGCCGGAGACAAGGCAAGAGAAATTACAAATCGAGAAGCCGAGGTGGTCGCTGCATGGAACAACCTTCAATCCTTGTGCGAAGGTAGACGAGCGAAATTAGAAGACACTGGAGATCTGTTTAGATTCTTCAACATGGTTAGGACTTTAATGATTTGGATGGACGATGTTGTAAGACAAATGAACACATCTGAGAAGCCACGAGACGTTGGTGGTGTTGAACTCCTAATGAATAATCATCAAAGCTTAAAAGCAGAAATCGATGCCAGGGAGGACAATCTCATGGCATGCATCAATCTTGGTAAAGACTTATTAGCTAGGAATCATTATGGAAGTGCCCAAATAAAAGAAAAATTAGCAGCACTAACGGACCATAGAAATGCCCTTTTACATCGATGGGAAGAACGTTGGGAGAACCTGCAGCTGAGTAAGTTTTTTTCCTAATTATTCGATTCGTCTTGTATCGAATGTAAGTGTTTTTATATTCTTTTGGGGGTTTTTTTCAGTTTTGGAAGTCTATCAATTTGCTCGAGATGCTGCTGTCGCTGAGGCATGGTTAATCGCTCAAGAACCATATCTTATGAGCCAAGAACTTGGCGTAAGCAATACTTCATCATTTTGATCGTTATCATCATTATTAGAATTTATTATTATTATTATTATCGTTATTGCAGCATACTATCGACGAAGTCGAAAACTTAATTAAAAAGCATGAAGCATTTGAAAAATCAGCGGCTGCACAAGAGGAAAGGTTTAGTGCCTTGCATCGACTTACTACTGTATGTAATACAATTTTATGTCTACACATATATTTTGATTGATTCTTATGGGTACAAATATAATTATATTTTTGGTGCAGTTTGAATTAAAAGAGTTAAAGAGACGAGAGCAAGAGAAAGAGGAAGAAGAAAGAAGAAAGAAAGAAGAGGCTGCAGCAGCTGAAGCGGCAAGATTAGCGAAAGCAACTCCTGTTACTAGCCCTGACGAACCACCTAGCGAAAGGTAAATTATATTTTTAATTATAGCAATTAACCTTTTATACTCGAGACAAATAAAACTTAAATAACCATCGTTATCGTTCAAATTATCGTGTTAAACCGAACGGTTTGAATGCAAATAATGAATTAGTTTTAACAACATCTAGAGTTAAATCTATCTTTCTTATTTTCCATTTTGTATTTTTGCAATAGAACCGAAGCCGAAGGGGTGCAGAGTGGCGAACGCGCAGCAGGAGAAGATGACTCGCATGGTAAGATTATTATGTTTTCGATTATTCAATATTTTTTTGCAAAAGATAATTATAAAGAAAGTAGTCGTTATTTACATTTATTATCACTTATTTGGCATAGAGTCATAATCAAGGTTTTTAAATTTCATAAGATGGCTGGTTCATCTTTCGAATCAACTAAAGTTACAAACTTAAAATCGTGAAATTACGATAAAATATTCTATTTATAACACTTAACGTGAAATTTAAAATTGAGAGAATGATTGGATTTTGTTTGACTACTAATACAATATAGTTAGTTAACATCGCTTCTTGCGATTATGAACTTAACTGTTTGGCAACTGGATTTATAAATATGGTTTGTTTGGATAAGCATGTAATCGCTAACAGCACGTTTATTTTTGCCTTTTTTTCCTCCTTCAAAATGTGTTCCTTACCAATTTTGGTCCATTCAACCTTATATTGTCCCCGAATGCACCCTTAATGCGGCACGGAATGCACAAACCACAGTGACACACCGCAAGGCTTCCACGCGTACACCACAGCCTCAAGATAAACCTAAGGAAGGTGAGTGTTTTCATCAGATATATTACGAGATAGACATTTTTTTTAGGCTTCGAAAATTGTTTTTTATACAAAATAATTTTATCTTATTACTAATGAAGAAATTGTATGCAATGATATATTTTTATATGTTTCATTTCAAATTAAATAGTTATATGCACATTCATTTTTTCTCTATCAGCTGTGCTCATTGATCATCTCTTTACATTTGGTGTTGGATTCTACCGCTAGTCATCTTCTTATTTACATTTACATTTATCTGTGTTTCCTGTAATAATCTTATATCTTTCAGCATATTTCTGGCGATTGTGGATAAATCTTTTTACCATTATAGCTATCGTTCACTTGCTTTTATTAATTTTTCCAGCAGGTGATGGAATTACTTTGTCTCCGATGTTTCTCTTACCATTTATCCTAAGCTATACGTCATCGATTATAATTTAAACGCGATTAACGAATCACATTATCATTTAAAATATTTTATGTGTTGCACGACCAACAAAACAGCCAACTAAATGGTTCATTATTCATCAGGAAAAACTAATTGTTTTAAAAAAACAAGAATTTATATTCATCATTCATTGAGTATCTACAGATACTTTTAATTTTTTCTTCCGAATTGGTATGTACACGTTACATTTGTCATTTATATTTCATTTAATCGACAAAAAACAGCTTTACTTTTTATTGAGGTAAGATTTGGTATGTTATGTTCGTAAAAAACATTTGCAAAATAATTACTTACCTATATTGAAATATAAAATATTCAATTATTTTAATAATCACACACAAAGTTACGTATTCGTCAATTCGATTTATTTAAAAAATTGCATGACAATGTAAAAATCTGTGCTTTATTCTTCTTGCGTAAAAACTGATATAGAATATTGTAGATTCTTCTCACATACATATATATATAATATATTTAAGAGATAAAGATCGCATGATTTAGTAATTGGTGTGGTGTAGTGCATGCTCAGAAATCTACCCAATTGCCTTTGGCGGGAGAAACAACGTCACCCGATACACAAATTACTACGAAGTCTCGTCCAAGTGGCCTATCCACTCCAACCAGTAAGTATTTTTTATAAATGTCTTCATTACAATTTCTTTTTAAACATAATGAATGAAAATTAGATGTATTGATATATGATACAATAGTATTTATTTATTTGTATTTTACAATTTATGATAATTAATTCAAAGTAGTGTCAAAATAAATTGAATTGTGCATAGATGCACGTTTTTGTTGCACCGGGCCGAAGGGACACGTGTCGCCAAATTGATCTGCAAATTGACACGCTTGAAGTAGTCTTAAAATTTCATCAACGGAACGCGTTATGGCTGTGTCATTTAAATTCACGTGTCTTATTAATTGCTTTGGATCTATTATAAATAAAGCCCTGATTGCTATTCCTCGAATCTCATCTAATATGCCATAATCTTTAGAAATCTTATGATTTTTATCAGCTAATACGGGAATTTTCATTTCACCCAAACCTCCTTGTTTTCTCGGAGTAGTTATCCATGCCAAATGCGAATATTCAGAATCTGTTGATATCGCAACAACTTCTGCATCTTTTATATGTATGTAAAATATAATAATTGAAAGCAGTCAAATAATTTAGTATGATTTACATAAATTAACGAAATTCTTACTAAGGTTTCGAAATTCATCGATGCGTTCGCTGAATTGAATGATTTCTGTTGGACATACGAATGTAAAATCGTATGGATAAAACAATAGTATTATATATTTTCCTTTAAAGTCTTTTAATGATAATTCTGTAATTTTAGAATTAATTACTGCGTAACCTGACCAAAATGGAGCAGGATATGATATTGCTGGTATCATTAGTATTCGTGGAATAATATCCTTGTCTGTTTCTTCAATACAACACGATCCCATATTTTGAATAATTTTTAAACGATTGTATCATAATAATACATATAATTTATACGTTCATGTGATAGTTACTGATCTAAATTTTAACTAAATGTCGAAACAAGATGAAGTAATTTGAAATATAACGATTAGAGTCACTGATATATAGCGAGTGTCAATTAAAATCGTACACCGTTACATTTATTAGATTTTTGCTTGAAAATTACTGTTACACTCGTTGTATTAATTTTACCAAACCAATATAAGTTTCTGCTATTAATTTATATAATATATACTATATAAAGAATTTATTATCTATTTAAATTGTAATTAAATATGGGTATTACCTTGTACTACCGACATACACATACATACAAGTATTGATTATACAATGATAGTATTAGAAAAAATATTGCTTCGTTTTTCTTTTATTTATACAACTATTAGCATTGCTCATTTGTTATAATAGTATATTCGTGCATGAGCATGTTGCATGAACGTGCTTTCGTAAGGTTTACACTTAAATGTTAAAGGACGTGAAAAGTGGTGTTAAATTAATACGGATACCCAGAATTCTAGTATCAACTTGTTTTCCTGATCGAATCTACAAGCTAGATGAGAAAGGAGTAAGTAGTTAATAATATTGTATGTTGCGTATATTATTAAGCTCCCAAAGGTGGAAGTGGTTCCGAATCTGGTACTTTAAGGCGTAAGGAACGCAGTCGCAGCAAATCGCCCTTCAGAAGCTTCCGATGGAAAAAATCGACCAAATCGCCCAGTTTAGATCGCAGCGGCGTGAGTGATGATGAGCACAGCATTCCTGGTAAGTTGTATGAGCAATAGTTGGTCAACAGTTGTTACTATTTATTGACTTTTTGCCAGTCAAACTTGAACCTTAACAATCGTATATGTCGTATATTCCTATTTGATTTATTCTTTGAAAATGAATGGCCTGCAAGTTTACATTCTAATGTAAACTCTAATCTTGAGATATAACACTGATGCCTAGGATCAAAGACCTATATATCTATCAGCAGTATAATAATAAAAGTCTCGTTTATAATACTTTCAGGTACGTCGTTATTCATATAGGTGAAAGGAGGAAAGTATGATGCATAGGTGTCGTCTCTCCCCTTTAGTATAAGTATACTATTAACTATAAATATTATTTTCAGATTTACTCCATTGATCAATATGATCGAGTAACATGTAATTGTTGGGGGAGGGGGAGGGCTTGATTACAGTACAATTATTTAATAAAATTAAATTACATTATAATATATTAAATATATTAATAAGTCATTTTTATACTTTATTCTTTATCATAAGCTGACATAATACTACTTTCTTTCAGAGCAACGTAGTCCCAGCGACGACGAATTCGAAGGAACACTGCAAAGAAAGCATGAGTGGGAAAGTACAACAAAGAAGGCAACTAATCGTTCGTGGGAGAAAGTATACATAGTTATACGCGGACATAACTTGTTTGTATATAAAGATCAAAAGACATATAAGGCTTCACCTGATCAACGGTACAAAGGAGAAGCACCCCTTGACGTGAGAGGCGCGACCATTACTGTAGCCACCGATTACACTAAGAAGAAACATGTCTTCCGAGTAAAGTAAGTTCAATATCTTGAAAATATAAGAAGAATTTTCATTATGAAAAGAAATAATTATAATTAATGACACGTTTGTTGGATTACAGGTCGCAAAGCGGGTCCGACTTCTTGTTCCAGGCCAAAGATGATGCAGAAGTAAATGAATGGATTTCGGCATTAAATCAAGCAGCACAAGGTACATCTGGTGCGGGTACATCTAGAGCACATACTTTGCCTGCTCCAACGCAAGCCGAGACTAAGCGGCGCAGTTTCTTCACTCTCAAGAAAAAGTAAGTTTTTTCATCACTTGTCACCTACTTCGGTAGTATATTTTAATATGATAAACAACATATCAACATATTATCATTGCATGCATTATAAAAATTTTATTATTCATATTGACCACGTTGAAAAATCTACTAATTTTTATCATCTTGTACATTCAACTCATGTCACCGAAATTCTATCATTTTATCATTTCATCCATGGTCAGCCATTTCCCTCTTTTCGTAGTTTTCTTCTACAACATCTTAACATATCGTAGTCACATCTTTGTTCGTAATATATTTCGCGTAACGTAAAGCGTCCACATTTTCGCTATTTATTTGGAAGAAACGGCTGATTAGGATCATTCATATCATCTATTGAGTCTGAGTGTAATGAAAGCTTTCTAGACAGTTGCATGTACAAGCATTGAAAGTGCTCATATTTCATACGCGAAAAWTTTGTTWTTATTTAAAAAAAAAAAAAAAAAAAAAAAAAARWTRASAWRSWWMTRRWKMKWWTAWWTAWWRKCAAKAWRWWWTWWKWTYAAWTKSRWRMMTWGCGATTAAGAAAAACTAATGTCAGCTTTGAATTCCAAGTCTCTCCTCCAAATTTTCACATTAAATTCTATTAGCTACATTTATTCATTCGATCATATCGCATTTATCATATTTTAGAAAAGCCAAAAAGTAGAAAGCGAAACCAATGAACATAAGAAACAGTACACAATTGGAACAACATTTAGAGAGATGCGGTGAGTCGCACACACTCCTAGATCGTTACCGTCGTAATATTGCACGATTAATCGATAATCATTAAAGTTATTTTCTGTTTCTTTCATTTTTCATTATAATTAGCTTCTTGGAAATACAAGAGGAATGTTCTTCCAATTGTGAATGCGGAATGATGACAGAATTCTCTGAAAACAGAGAATTAGTCTTTATGTGCAGAGCTTTATGTGTTTCATATGAGCCATATAGAAAACTTGTGTCCAAGCAATAGCAACCACTTAGTAATTTGACTCGCCATTTAGAAAATTATATCTTTTATAATAATATTAATTAAACGTTGATATTATTTCGTAAATGTTTAAAATCATCACTATTTTACGTTTTTAAAATAGTAATATTATGGTAACCATATGAAACACAATTAGGTGTTTTCTTTCATATTTTCATTGCTTCTATGTAAAATATTCATTTTTCTGTATATTAGTATGTATTATGTAGATACTGAAAATATCGTACATTATTGTTATATCATTAGACTAAATTGTTGTCATACGCCTTTTAATTGCTTTCTACTATATCACCATATAATCTTTATGTTTTTTCAATATTAGGGTTATATTTGTCTGAATATCGTTTATCATCAGTTTCACCTGTAGAAGCAATTTTCTTCAACTTTCTGACAATACATCCATGATCACAAATCTTGGTTCTATACAATATTATGTGTAACACTTTAGCTATCGTTGTATCATGTCTGTTTGTACACAGTATCATATTTATCTATTCATTGAAGTAACTATTAATAATTTTTTTAATTATATTTGAAAGTGCATTAAGTATAAAACATCGAAATAAAAATATAAACATTTGTTTGTTTAAGTAATTACAACAGAACAGTTGCAGTAACAAGAAATAAATGTTATCGAGAATGATTTTATAAGAATAAGTCAGATGATATTGTACAAGAACACTATAAATAATTGAAAATGATTAGTTTTACTTGTACTATATATGTATAACTATTAAACATTTATATTGAAATTCATTTCCAGCTAAACTGGAGCAGTGAAGTCTGGTATAAGCCGCTCCTATGCGCCAGCGCAACAACATGTTTAAAGAAATGTTTCGTCGCTCTACGTGGTTAAAGCAACGCTAATATAAAATTAGAAGACATGGCCATGGTGTTTTCAAATTAATTGAAGGACAGATTTATCGCGTCACTTAAAAATGCCTACAATATGGAGAACTCAATAACGTGATAAGTTATGTTAATATTTAAAAGTAGGCTATTTAAAGTCTGTATTTAGTTCTTCAATGAATTTTGGACACTGCAATATTGCTAGTTAAAAAAGAGTGACATTAAATGTCCCATGTTAGTGTGGTCTCAATGATTTCTTTCTTTTAGAATTATATAGATCATTTCTTTTGTTATTTTACAATACACACACATACACACATACATATATACATATTTATATCTAATTTATCTTCTTGACTATGATTAAAAATACAAATTTAATTACAAAATTTTTACATTTTTTATGCGCGCGTGTGGATGATTACATAATTATATTTCAAGGCCTTGTAGAATACAAAAATATGACTTGTAGTAGTATCATGAAGGATATTTGTATCACCAGAATATATCCATAATATCTGTAAATGATATATCATTCTTGTTTAAAGTGTATAAAGTATATTATACCTTAATTGTAATGAAAATAATTATTTTCTTTTTAATCTGTATTTCATTGCCATTAATTTTATTTGAAGCTTTTAATTTTAATCGCAAACAATTTGTTTGCGTTTGAATAACTGCCATATATTTTAACATACACACTAATTTGGGACATAATATTATAATAAATTAGCTTTTAACGAATTGTTAAATATGCATTGCCCTAAGGGAAATACGCATTGAAAAATTATAAAAAATCTGTAACAATTAACAAGAGTTCCCTCTTATATGATCCCAATTATTATAATTCTATAGAATTGAAAAAGATATTTAATTCTTGAAATATATGCAAATGTTATAATTTATATCAAGTATATGTCAAAGATAAGACAGTAACAGTTTTATCTTGTCAATAAGGGAAATCACATTCATCACTTGATTTCGCCATAATGCTTGATAATATGGTCTTATATTACTTTTATAATTGTTAATTTTTTTAATATTTATCAAGTTCATCTTGTTTCTTAGAATATAAGATTTCACAACCATACATTTACAAAATTTTCCGAACAACTCTTAAAGATTAAGCGCTTACTTTGATAATCATACAATTCCTTATAAGAAAACATTTATTTCTTTTATATTAAACTCAATGCGACTCATTCAATCTGACTTATTCCATTTGATGGAACGCACGCTCTTAGTAATAGTATATCTTATCTTTATGAATTTTTTAATAGCACTTGCCGAACGTTGGAGAAGAAAGGGGTTGTTAGTATAATGAGATCATAATATCAATAAGTCTCGTTCCACAGGGAATTGTATATACAAAAATATATAATATACCCATTTAAAAAATACCAGCTTAATCAAAACAATAATGCATACGCTTCTATGAGTTGATACATGTGCATTCAACATAAAATATTTCTAAATGTTAGAGTCGCATTGGAAGAAATATTCACCACGATTTGGTATGTAATAGCTATGTGTTTTCTATATACATGCATATATGTGCATTTTTATATGTATATATAAAATGTATTTTTTATATATATATATAATATGCAAAAAACAATAACAAATTTTAAGTTATATAAGAAATGATTATAATAGATAATATATAATTGTAAAACTAAAAGATTGCTCTTTTCGTTTTAAAACGGCCTTCCTCATAAAAACAAATTACAGGTAATAGGTGAAACGTCGTCGACGCAAGCTTCGCTAATCATCAATCAACGTTAACTACGATCTGCGCGTATAATTTTTCATTTATAAAGCAATGTAATTATATTTTAAAGTTTACTTTGCGTGTCTCTATATGAAATATTATATGTACAGCTGGGCTACAGTATCGGATATTTCAAGGGGCCGCTTTAACAGGAAAAGAACTTATATGCAGCATCTTGTAATTGTAATTACAGCTGCACTTTTGGAATTGTCAAGCTATATATATATGTTTAATTTATATAAAATTTATATTTTGCTCTCGTTGAAAAGTAACAATCGTAATATTATTTCATTTAACTATTATTATTGGGCACATAGATTCATTTTGTTATTTCTTTGATAGAATTTATCTGTTTCTTTCTTTTTTTTTTTTATTTTTATTCACATTAAAAGCATGAAGGAGCACTGTAATGCATGCACTTATATTTTATAAGTGTAACGTTATTAATGATACATCAATTTTGAATGTGCCTTTCTATAGCTTTCTAAAACTTTATTCGATAATAATGTATGATATAAGATGGATTCATAATTGCTACTAATGTTGTAAACATACGATTTAATGATATTTGTTATCCTTTCGATATGGATACGTTGGAATGAACAAAACTGTTGATCATCTAATGTTTTTCTTATGAAAGAAAGGTATTAGAAAGATATCTTGATTCTGAAGTTTATTGAAAGTGCTTTGTAATGAGTGTATTGTCCCTTTCTCGGTCAATACTTGGATGTAATAGTATATGTAAAAGCATAGATGGAAACTGCCAATACAGAGAAAAGAATGATTTTAGATAATAGTACGTACTATTTCCTAGTGCTTCAATTTACTGCTTTATCCGGTTTTCAAAACTCTATGAAATCACAGTATATAATTAAATGTTTATACTTATAAGATAGAATAAAAATTCGTCATGTGCTGCAAAAAGTAACGCATTACTTATTTCTAATTTATATTGGACGTACAATCATATAAAAATGATTAAGGTATGTAAAATATTTGTTATCAATATTTTGCTTAATAGAATATTTGATATCTTACATGTATGTATTATATATCATTTGTAAAAATTTCTTTCAATTTAATACGCATAACTTGTGAGAATAATTTACGTCATATATTATACACACACATGTGCACAATAGGTGGGATTTTTCACCCCCGTATGAATGTGTGCTCGAATGTTACTCGATGCACGCATAATCGCATCGCGCATGCGTGAAAACGCCGCATACGTTCCCTCTTTTCCCCCTTCCTATGACATTGCGCGTGTGTTCATCCTGTCATTGAAAAAGTCAGTCCTAGCAAGATGGCCGGCCGGACGAGCTCGGCCTTTTGTTATTGCGCCCTTGCATTTTATCTGTTTTTCCTCACCGGTTCGAATAACGGGGAAAGATTTGGTGATAAACCAAAGACCTTGCACATCTACAAGGATAACGAATCTTTACAATCAAAGAAAACTGTTATTATCAATAAAAATACCTTTAACGACGACGATAATGGAGAAACGTCATACCATCAACGAACGCGCAGAAGTGACGAATCACGAAATCTAAACATTAAGCCAAATATTACCGTCAAGGTAGGTCACTCCTTTCTATCTCTCTTTCGATTTGTTTTATAAAAAAAAAATTCAATTCGATATTTAGCATAGAATAATGATTGTGTCTTCTTTTCCAGTTTTTTTTCTTTCATTCCTATCTTTCACTCTTTCTCTTTCTCCTACTTTTCTTAACTTTAGCAGCGAGCAAGTTGCCAACGGTCCACGTTTTCTTGCATTCTTTCTCTCTCTCCCTCTCTCTGTCTCTCTCTTTCTCTCTCTCTCTCTCTCTCTCTCTCTTCTATACGATAAAGATTGTCGTATTTACGATTAATCTCCCTCGTTTGCGACAATTCTCCATCGTTATTTGCTACTTCCTGTGTTACAAGAATAGCTATAACATATAGTTACATAGGGCTTCTATGTCATCGTCGTGCAGTAAAGGATAATTGACATGTTATGCACCTTCTAGAATAAATTTAATCAAACGCGTTAAAACGAGATAGCGTCATATTTCTTCTGTCCTTTAGTTATTAAAACGCGGAGGTCGATAACCGTTTAGCTTGCATAGCTTATCATTTTACAGCCCTACATGATTATTTAAATAAACATTCCTTGTTTGTAAATAGAAAAAGATCAGATTCTTTTAATTTCATTCGTAGGAATGACATCTGCTCTTTTTCCTTCGTTATTCCATCTATCTTATGTTTTAAAAATGACCTATGTTTTTTTATAATCACTGTATATTCTTGGAAAAATACGTAAGACAGTAATTGCTGCATCATATTCTATTGTATTCTTTCGCTCATCGTATATCAGCAGAAAATGCATTGATAAAATAATATTTAATGCAATAAAATATTTCATTTTTTCCCCAAATGATTAAATTAGAATATAATTGATTAAAAAACTTTTCAAATATTAAGCCACATTATTTGTGCTCGATTAAATTCCTTCCATATAGACCGTAGTCTGTTATCTTTTTAAAAATATTTCTTTTACTCTGCCATAACAATGGCTAGCTTGCCGTGTCATGTGACAATTACTCGAGTATCAGTATGATTATATTATGAGACTTTGATTGGTAGAGACAGATAAGTATTCTAAAGTATTTGTAATAACAAAGTAAATATTTCTGCTACTGCAGTAATAGATAAATATATTTTAACGATTGTGAATGTTAAGACACTTTGAATGCATGTAATGATGCACACAAAAAAACATATACTTTTATAATAAATAATTTAATTACCTCATGCATTATTAAATAAACTTATTAACTTGGGATTGCCCGTTTATATAAGACATTATTATGTTAAGTATCCAAATTTGCCTTTCTCTTTTATTTTCAAGGTTCTTTCCTTCTTCATTTTTATATCCCATGTAGATACATTATGAATCATTAAATGATTCATCCTTTTTAATCAAAAGACCTTTGAGCATCGTACCAAGATCAAACTAAATTGATTTGAGCAATTTTCTTATATTCAATTTATTTTCGTGTTATTCAATTATACTATATATTCATAAAAAAACTCCTATAAAATAGAGATCTTCTGTCATTTTTATTTAAAATAAATGTTCTTATCGAAGATAAATTTTCTCAACATGATAACAAATGATTAATTGATTAGGATATTGTTAAATAGGATGATAAAGAAAAGATATATATAAGACAACGTATAAATGTTTATTTATGTATTTACAGGTAAACGCATTAAATGATTCTCATCAACAATTGATGGTGCATTGGGTTAGTGAAGGGTCAAATGTGATAATATGTTTAGCAAAAGATAGTACTCCTTTATTAGGGATGCGAGAAAGTAATCCTAGTGCTGTGTATATAAGTTATGATTATGGAGATACGTTTGAGAATAAGACTGATCAATTCAGAGTTTCTTATGAATACAATGCACGATATGCTACTTTAGATAAATTTACTAATCATCAAAAGAACTATCAATATGTACGTGTTTTTCTATTTCTATTTAATTAATTTATATTAGAAATATATTGATTATATATTGACAAAGACTAAATATAAAATATAATTTTATAATTTATAGTGCATTTTTGTGGACAGCACAAACAGCTTAATATTCATTACAAGGAATAATTGTAGAACAATTAGAAGAGTACCCGTTCCATTTCATCCGAGTGAAATTTCATATTGCGAGTCAGATCCACACGTTGTATTAATACTGGACAAAATTGATCCTATGAGACAGGTAATGCATTGTAATGTAATGTCTATTTGTCAAACATTTCTTAGCTCTTTTAAATTTTAATATTATGTTTTTTAGTTATGGTTATCAATAGATTATGGATTTAAATGGATACCTATACAAGCATATGTAAAAGCATTTTTCTGGTCATCGCAATGCACCATATTAGTAGAACGTACAGAACCAACAGGGTCTAATACTGTTATACGAGCAAAGTATGGAGATTTATTACTTCATGGAAGAATGGAAATGCATGATTTGATATTTCAATCCCGATTATCTCTTTTGTCTCATCATCAAAAAGGAAATCCAACTCAGACAGAAGGGAATCATGCAGGAGACTTTAATGTTGTAATCCAAAATGTTGAAGATTTTCAAATCAAGGGAGATTATATGTTTGCAACATCAAAATCTTCTAAGGTTGGTATAAATTGTTATTTATAAAGGAAATTTGTTCTATTTATATAAGCTGCATAATTTAATTGCTTTTTTCCTTTTTAACAGAATGGTTCTTCCGATAATTTAGATTTGTATGTCTCTTACAAAAACCAAGAATTTGTATTAGCTCAGTTTAATACTGAGTTGGATCGTAAAAATTATCATATTGCAGATGTAGCAAATAATAGAGTCTTCGTTGCAGTTGCTCATAGTGATACTATGGTAAATCTTTATATATCAGAAGTAATTAATCATGAAAAAGCTATATTTTCGTTATCATTGGAAGGAATTTTTACATTCTTCCCTAATAGTACATGGAAAGATAGTTGGATAAAGTAAGTAAAAAGAATCATACATAGATAAAATAAGTTTATTGTTAAATTCATTATATTGATTTACTTATCTTTTAATATATTGTCATTCAATAGTGATGTCGCTGACGAAGCTTTTGCAGATTTGTATAGAGTAGAAGGATTACGTGGCATCTACATAGCTTCTAAAGTTAAAGGAAATCCAAAATTAGATTCGATTGGGCCAGAACATTTATCATCGTTGATTACATTCGATCATGGGACAACGTGGAATAATATCAAGCCACCTGTAGCAAATCATGAAGGATTTTACCTCCATTGCCCGCAAAAAGATTGTTCTTTGCATCTGAGTCAAAGATTTAGTCAATTGTATCCTGTTACAAGATCAGTGACGATTATGAGTTCAAAGTCTGCACCTGGGATTATAATGGCGACAGGTGTAGTAGGTACAAGTTTAAAGGGACATCTTGCACTTTACGTTTCGCGAGATGCTGGTCTTACGTGGAAACAAGTATTGAAAGATTATTATTTCTTCAATATGGGAGATCACGGTGGATTATTAGTTGCAGTTAAATATTTTAAATCGCGAGGGGAAACGAGAGATATTTCCTATTCTATCGATGAGGGAGAAACTTGGCAAACGTACGAGTTTCATGAAACAATGCTACGTGTATACGGGCTTATGACTGAGCCAGGTGAAAACACTACAGTCTTTACAATGTTTGGTTCGAACAGTAAACAACATCAATGGTTAATAATTAAAATTGATTTGAGAAACCTATTCGAAAGAAATTGTAGAGAAGATGATTTTAAATTTTGGTCACCGACGAGTACGGATCAACCAGTGGTATCGTGCGTCTTAGGAAAAAAGGAAACATACCTAAGAAGAGCAGCGCGAGCAAATTGTTACACAGGTGTAAATTATGATCGACCTATCAAATTGGAAATTTGTCCATGCGATGCTAATGATTATCAATGTGACTTTGGATTTATAAAAGTAGGAACTCCGTATCATTGTATACGCAATAAGTCTTTAACCGAGGTCAATCCGTATGCAGTTCCCAATACATGTAAGCCTGGAACATTTTATAAACGTACGAAAGGATATATTAAAATACCGGATGATGAATGTATCGATGGATTGGCAAGAAATTTTGAACCAGACGATATACCTTGCCCGATGAAAGAAATGCCGGAATTTTTGTTGGTCGCGCAACGAGAACAAATATCGCGAATAAATTTGGTCGATAAAACATTAGAAATATTACCAGTCTATGGTTTAAAAAATGTTATTGCTATAGAATTTGATCTTAAAAATAACTGTTTATATTGGGCAGATATCGTTAATGATACAATTGGTAGACAATGCCTGAACGATGGTTTAAGTTCCCCAGAAATTCTAGTAGAAACTGATTTGAGTTCTATAGAAGGAATGGCATTTGATTGGGTCTCTAATGTTCTGTACTTTGTGGATGGTGTCAAGATGAGGATTCAAATTATTCGAACGGATTTATCATCAATGGGGAGAATGCGAAAGACAATTTTAGGTCCTAATAATTTACAAAAACCGAGAGGCATAGCCGTCCACCCAATGATGGGATACATGTTTTGGACCGATTGGGCTCCTGGCAATGCATCTGTTTCCAGAGCTAATCTCGATGGTACAAATATCAAGCGTTTGTTTGTTAAACCAACTGTTGAATGGCCGAATGGAATTACAATTGATCATATAGCAGAGAGAATTTATTGGGTAGATGCTAGAGAAGATTATATTGGCTTTTCGGATTTTGATGGGAAGGGATTTAAGAAAATCATAGAGAGCGATGATCGTGTATCGCATCCATTTGCGGTTGCTGTTTTTAAAGACAACATGTATTGGGACGATTGGAAACAATCAATGATATTTGTGGCTGATAAAGACCATGGAGTTGGTATATCGAATATAAATGGTCAATTGACTGGTTTAATGGATTTAAAAGTATTTGCTCACAGTGTACAAACAGGAACAAACAAATGTGCCAATATTACTTGCCCCCATATTTGCCTAGGAGCTCCCAATAACAGTCATGTATGCTTATGTCCAGATGGAATGGTAATGACAGATGGCAAATGTATGTGTCCTAATGGTGATAAGCCATTTGCTAATTCAACGTGCCCACGAGTGGCAACTACGTGCTCGGCTAATCAATTCCCTTGTCACAATGGAATATGCATACCTAAATTCTGGAAATGCGATGGTGATAACGATTGTGGGGATAATTCTGATGAAGTTCATTGTCACAAGGCTATATGTAGTCCACCTTATTTCCAATGTGATGATAATAAGTGCATTCCAAAATATTGGATGTGCGATCTTGATCGAGATTGTAAGGATGGCAAAGATGAAATGGACTGTAAATACTCGAATTGCACTAAATCACAATTCAAATGTGACAATGGCCGTTGTATATCTCATAGGTGGCGGTGCGATGGCGAGTATGATTGTATAGATGCTTCAGATGAGAGAAATTGTACTAAAGAAGTTATACCAATTGCTTGCAAATTCGATGAAATTTTCTGCGAATCGGATCATTCTTGCATACCAAAAACATGGAAATGTGACGGTGAGAAAGATTGCGAAAATGGTATGGATGAGGAAGACTGTAGTTCAATGGATTGCGAATCTTGGCAATTTATGTGCCGTGAACCGAGGAATGTACATAGATGTATTTACAAATCTTGGATATGCGATGGAGATAAAGATTGTTTCGATGGATCGGACGAATTAAATTGTACTAAAACGACTATTGCACCTACAATACCATCTCCAACATTACATGCAAATAATTGTATAGATTGGATGTTTACATGTAATAATAAAAAATGTGTACCATATTGGTGGAAATGCGATAGTGTTGATGATTGTGGCGATGATTCTGATGAAATGGGTTGCGGAGACATTGATGTAACATCCGAAGTTCCAGAAACAACGGAACAAGTTCGTGTATGTAGAGATCATCAATTCCAATGTTTCAATGGTGATTGCATTGAGGATGCATGGGTGTGTGATGGGTCAACTGATTGTCTTGCGGGCGAAGATGAATTGCATTGCAATGTCTTGTACAATGATTGCGGAGAAGATCAATTCATGTGTCGAAGGGATGGATCTTGCGTTCCGCTATCAAACATTTGTAACGACGTAGAAGAATGCCCTGATGGCTCTGACGAACTTGGCTGTCATCCTGTTCAGTATCCAAGTCCAGCTGCAACACCATCTTGTTACGTTGGTCTATTCCCTTGCGACGAAACACGTTGTTTCCCTCTGGCATCTTATTGTGATGGTAATCATGATTGCTTAGATGGATTCGACGAGAGCAATTGCGATAAGAATAATTCTCGCATTTACCAAGTGCTTGTTATGAGTGTTGATGAACGTTTGATAAATTCTACTAGTCTTTTCCTTTTCTGGTGGATACCAATACCAACTAATGTAACTTTCGAATTTTTACCATCTATTGCACGAGTCGAATCAGATGCAAAGTGGAATAATGCATCCAACTGGATCGAAGGCACTGAATATTTGTTCAGTGGTCTTCAATCTTATTCACTTTACAATCTTACAGTTTATGTGAGAATAAAAGGACAAAGTACTGTCTTCCCACCAGCTAAGTACTTGACAATTATGACAGGAGAGGGTGTACCTTCAGAACCATGGAATGTAACGATTACTCAAATAACTGGCAGAACTGTTAAAGTTTCATGGCGGGCGCCTTTGCGTCCAAATGGACCTATTACTGGATACGATTGCTTCATCTCTCCGCCTACACCACCTTTGCGATTTTCATGGCAAAAGACTTCAGGAATTATAGATACTTCATTTGAGATTTCTCAAAATTACTCATTCTGGGTTGTTGCAAAGAATAGAGAACACGAATCAAATGCTTCGAAAGTCGCTATATTAACCTTTGATAGTGCAGCAAATATTGATGAAATAGAAGATTTGAATGTAACTAAAACAACCAATCATTCTGTAACTTTAACGTGGAAGAAAGTGAAAGATGCAGATGGTTACCATATCACTCCGAGAACAAATTCATTACATCCTGCTTCGAAAACATTGATTACTATGGAAAATACAATTGAAGTTAAGAATTTAGCTCCTGGAGTTAATTATACATTTGAAGTTGCTGCAACAAAAAAGAATTACGTAGGCAAAGTAAATGTTGTAGTTGCTGCCACAAAAGGGGCGCCACTGCCATCGATAACAAAGCTTGATGCACAATTGGTTAAACCTCACGGAACAACGGTTAAACTCACATGGGATCCGCCAAAAAGTCCTAGAAAAATTAAATGGCAGTATGCAATTCATTATGGTCTCAACATGCAAGAATTCTTTAGAGGTATAATATTGATAGACAATACATTGTTTCAAAATTTCTGCACTTTCAAGATAATAGTCCTCTCATATGAGTTAATTCATTCTAATATGATTCTATTCGTGTTTGTGTTTTTTAGAGTATAAAAATCTTACAACAAATTTGACTGCTACAATTAAAGACTTAGAAGCTTGCGAGTCATACATTTTTGGAGTTGGCGTCAATGGAGATTACGGAGCTGGTCCCTTGAGTCAACCAGTTGCTGTTACGACCCATTTTAACGTACGAGCACCACCAAAAAGGGTTAAGGTGACATTATCAAATAAAAGCGATAGTATCATCGTATCTTGGAGTGCAAGTTGTCCTACGATCGAGGAACCGATCAGTTACACGGTAAGTTAATGTTATATAGTTACTTAATAAACTAAGTAATCGTTTCTCTAATATTTATCTTTTTTCTTTAAAGATTACATTAACAGAATTGACGCTGAATAAAACAAAAACTGTAACGCCACTACCAACAAATGAGTCAATTATGAAACACACGTTTAACAATATCAAATACGGCGGAGTATACTGTGTGGTAATTGCAACAGACGTTAAGAATGCTATACCTAGTCACCCAGTAAAGTATTATGCACCTCCAATCTTACCACCTCATCAATTAAAAGTAATGCATGAAGAAGGAAATTATTTTGTGGACTGGCTGGAGAGCCATCAACCTGAACATATGACCAAAATTACCAATTACCATTACGAGGTTTTAGTAGCGGAGGGAACACGAATAATAAATGAAACTAATGCTCAGATCTTTAAAGTTGATCAACCACCTTATGTATACAAAAATGCAAAACCAGATATAATATATACCTTTGCAGTTAGATTGGTTACCGAGGAAGGATATAAAAGTATATTGAGTGAAACTCGAAGTGTAGAGAGTCCAACAGGTAATTTTTTAAGTGATGAACATTATAAACTACACTTTCTCTTTTTCTTGTTTCTAATATTTTGTTGAATTAATAGCATGGCCAGTGATTATGAATACATCGAATATCATATCCCTCGCAATACCAATCTGTTTGCTCGTCATAGCTCTGGGTTCAGCACTAGCATATTTCGTTGTACGACATAGAAGATTATCTAATAGTTTCACACAATTTGCTAACAGTCATTACGATACGAGACGAGGCCAAGCAACATTCCCTGGTACCACTGATGGTTTAGGTGAGTAATAATAATATATTCAATATTTGAATATTTGTTATTATAAATATTTCTAAATTATACGATATATCCTTTTTCTTAGCAGAAGAAGAAGATAGCCCTGTGATTAGAGGCTTCTCAGACGATGAGCCATTGGTAATAGCATAAAAACGTAATATATATCTATACTATACATATATGATACACATACAATGATACATGATATACCAACGTTAGGAGAATGTGCCAAAATATTACTAATCTAATAAAATGTTGAGTCTAGGTGAAACTACAATGAAAGTCAGGAGCTTCTATAAAAGCTATACAAGTGGTTTTGAATTGATAATTTTACTAATTGAGACGTGTACTAAATGTTAAATCAATCGATTCGAAGTACATATAAAAAAATACATTATAACACGATGATTACATACATTGTCTTATAGAAATAGAATGTTTACGTGCATCTTAAAATATCAGAAATTAGTACAGCGTAAGACGACGTTTAGTCATTGGATCCTATATTAAAATGTATATATATATTATATGAAATATAAATATAAATATATATATATATATACACATATAATAAAATAAAATAAAAGAGAGATCAAACAAAGCAGAGATATAAGCTATAGAAGGAGAAATAACTATTATCTGGGAGTAAATTGGCGGTGAAAATTATTTGTAAATAGTAAATATTTTTTATGGAATGTGCAGATTTAAAAATATTTTAAAACTGCCATACATAATGCTGTTATACATGCTACTATGTGTAAATATAGACATATGTACATGTGTGGCCGAGTACGTATATAACATGATATTTATGTATGGATTTATATTTTAACACATATTAAGTATTATTTAGTACGGTTTTATCTTTTATATTTTTTATTTTTATGCATGTATATTTTGTATCAAAAATATCAGATTTCTCCCTTATACAACAACATATAATATTTCGTAAAAATGTTAAATATATTTCTATAAATTATATCATAGAACTTAAACGTTGTCAATTTTAATAAATTACGTGCCCATCAAACTTTCTTTTAATGCAACGTTATAAAAGCTTTTATACAATCAGTGCATTACAAATGAAAATAATGCAAATTGTTGTACGTGTTTCTCATTGATAAATGTACATTATATAAATTTAAAAGCATGCAAGTGATTACAGACAGATCTACGGAAAAGATAAAGTAATAAAACGATGTTATAAATATGCGGAGCTCTTTTAAACGTTTTATGTCTTTAGGAATAATTTTTAAATAAATTACAGCGAAAATGAATAGAATGAAAACTTTTTCAACTTTTATATATATATTCAATTTTTATATGTTTGGTTTCTAAAAAGGACTTATTGAATCGGATGTATTTTTATTTCATATTCTAATTTTGTTGATAGCATATAGAGGCTTCTAAAAATGGTTGTAAATAATTATAAATGAAAGAACCACATTTAGCGAATAATTAATCAATATTTATGACCAAATTGTTTTACTTTTCTTCTAATTAAATAAATATAAACATAAGATTACTATATAGAAATAGATTTTATTTATTAAAATACTTTATTTACCATTTTTTATTTTCGTTTTAAATATGATACATTAACAACTTAAAAAACCGATAATGCATTGATAAGATTATATGAACGTAAACGGAAAAAGACAGGTAATATGCACGATTTATCTCTAAGGTCACGACATTTAAAATATTATTTATATTTTTGATATTACTTTTCTTGGTAAAAAATGTAGAATGTTGAAATTATATATATTTATATCGATTGCGTGTTTAAAAATGGTATTACTGCAGTATTGTCGAAGTTTGTACTGAACGTTCTTCGCGTATGATGCGTTGTAAATACCGTTAAAAGTCACTTTTTCTTTTCAATTCATTTTAATAGTATTTATTATCTTTCAGATTATATATATTGTTTATTTTATTATTTCTCTCTGTATAAGAATTGAAAGATAAAGGGTCGTTATTATCACAAACACAGCATGTTTATAATACGAAGAACTACAATATTTAAATAAATAAGATTTAAGATATAATCAATGTAGTTAGTAATGATATGTTTAAGAATCGTAGTAATCTTTTTATTTACCGATACTACATTATATTATTATTATTATTAATATTAATATTATTAATATTTACTATGTTTGTGTTATTATATATATCAAAAGAAAAAAAATGATAGCATTATACGCAGCCTTTCGATCTATTTTAAAGAAAAAGAATGGCTATACTTTACATGATGATTTATGATAGTATATATATATTTGCGCGTAAATAAATAATATTAAGGCATAAAATAATTTTCCTGCAGTTCTTATTGTATATTATTTGAATTTTACGATTTGATGATTAATCGAGTTGTGAGAAGGAGGTAAGATTCAATATATCATTAAAAAGTAGAACACAACCCTTATTTCAATATTATACATTTCACGATAAGACTTTTATTGAATAATTATCGGTATTGTTTAAATTTGGTTATATTCAATTGATATTAAAGTACGTGTTATCAAAAATAATAATTGTTTATCTTGTAATAGTGAAAAAGAAAAAAAAATTAGAACTACACATACCATTTTATTACCACATTAGATATTTAAATTCATATAAATTTAATCACATACAAATGTCATTTAATATCCATTAATATAAACAAAATTTATAAAGTGGACTAGAAATGATCTGTGAACGAAATGTCTATGTCATAATATGCTTATATCTTACTGTACAATCGTCTAATAATTTTATTGAAAGTTTAGAATTAAATCTATAAACGAAAATCTCATAATTACTAGAAGGCAACTCACAAAAGAAAATGCAATTCCTGCAATAGCACCGTACTTGTATATTTAAGTAATTATGAACATTTGAAATCCTAATCACAAACCTGCTGATACGCGTTTGGAGTTACTTGCAGATCTTTGCAATTATAATTATATTATAGTCTTACTAATATCTCTATACGTAAACGTTATTTGTACTTGGTGTATAAAACTTGTAGATATTTAAATGCAAAGAAATGCAAATAATCTTATGAAGTGACACGAATTTACGAGTGAATTCTCCAAGGTATTATAGATTATCGTCGCATAGAACTATGTCGATGATATTTACGATCCAAATTTAAATTTGTTACATAGAATTTTTATTTTCTTCACAAGTTAGTTGCTTTTTAAATTTTTTGCAGATATTTTGCATATTGAATATTCAATTGGTAATTTACAAGTACGGGTTTGATATATGTATATCATACGAAAGTGTTTAGTGTATTTTACAATAATATTATTCGTTTAATTTGTTACCCAATAACAAAATATTAGAACTTAGATCATAATAAATAAATTCATTTATTTTCAAAATTAAAATGTTTCGTGAAAAATATGTGCATTAATTTCTTTACTTATATAAACCTTGGATCGTCAGATATTTTGATTTTTACCACAACTTTTATTTTGGAAAGCTATTAATTAGGCAACTTTCCGTCAATGAAACTTATAAATTAGACTTATACTAACATTATATCACTTTATAAGAAGGAAATAAGACACGTTTTAAGAATGTCTTAAAAATGAATAATGTGCTGCTCTAATCGTAGTTATGTGCTTAACATCTGCATACTATTTACAGTTAACAGCAAAACTGTTTATAGGAGCAAGGCACGACTGATTTTAAATATATCTTTTTGTTAACGTTATAATATTGTTTTTTAGTTTATATAAAAGTGTAACGAATTCTAAGTAGCACTATTTCCAATTTTATCAATATTTAACATAATCAATTAAATTTCATAGTTAATCCAATATAGCACAATAAGATTTCAAATTTATTAATTTTTAATACCATTACTTAGAAAAATTTGCTCTAATCGTACTTTTAAAAGTATTTCTTTCTTATTACATATGACAAAAGAATGCAGAATGTATAGAAGCTTATTTTAAATATTGAATTATTACTGTTTTTATAAAGGTAATATCATTTTGTTATTATATTTCACAATTGATGTGTAACAAATTATTATGAAACATGCATGCAAGATATAATCAAAATTGCTTTAAATGTTAAGACCTTAAGCACTTAATAAAGTGTCAATGAACTCGTACTTTATGTAAAGAATGCAGAAAGAAAATAACTTTTTTTGTAATAAATTGATAAATCCATAAAATCGATACTCTACATAACATGTGTTATATATTATGCATTATAAATATATATATTATAAATATATATATATATATATATATATTTATGTCTTTATAAAAAAAAAGCAAAATGCACCAGTTTTATAATTTACTACAATTAAGAAAATGCGCAGATCTTGTTTTTTTTTTGTAATTATAAAATATGAGTGTCAAATAAGTATTTAATAAATGCTCCTGAATTTGCACTTACATAAAATAAATAAATTTTTATACTAAACTACTGGTAACTACATATTAATAATTAGTTACCAAACTCTGTAGAAGGTTTTATACAAGTTATAGATCATATCAAGAAGTTGCATTACTACTGCAAATAATTATTTGCTTCATGGAAAAATACTATAATTATTCCGTGTAAGATATAACAAGAATAATACGTATGTGAGCATGCATATATACGATTCATCTGTATAAAATATAGTTGCTTCCGACAAATAAAAAGAAATTTGAAAATAAAAGCAACTTACTTGAAAATACGTCAAACCCTATGTCTTAAAGTTAATATTTAGAAAATTGTTTTTTTTACTAATTCCTTGTTTTAAATAGAATAATTATATGCATGCAAAATCCCAAATTCTTTTATTGTTTCAAATGAAAAAGTGGCATTGGCCATTAAAATGTATCTAAATCGTGAACGTTCGATTGGAATTGACAATCCATATACATTCGTTATTTTATTATAATAAATGTTAATATTGTTTAAGGCAGGAATAATCCACTTTTTGTCTTACAATTATCCTAAGTTTTTAATTCTATGCTTAATCGGCATAGGATGCTTTACCAAAAGCAAGATAATATATATTGAAGCATACTGTAATGTATATAACTAGATGTTATGAAAAATAAATGAAGGACTAGGAATCTTAATGGATCCTGTTGGATTTTTGAACCTTTCGCAGTTGATCCACTTTTATCAAGAAATGCGCCATGTTTATAAAAATTTTCCAAAAGCAATTCTTTTTCTGCCCATCTATCATACAACCATTTAGACAATAGTTCTGGTTTACGTGGGACCTACGAGTTTGTTATAATGAATAAAATAAAAAATCTGTATGCGCATATACATATTATTAAATACATAATTTCTTACCACTTTACTAGGATAAACTCGATAAAACAAAACCGTTTCGCAAGGTGATCTCGAACCAGTTATAATTGTAAGTAAATCAATAGGTTTACCCTGAGGATATGCTATTGTTATATCAAGAACCCAAGTGATTTCATCTGGTGCTACTGCCGTACCTGTATGAAAAATTCATAAACTTACCGTTATGTTTTTTTTCCCATTGTATGCTTTATCACGTGCGAATAAAGTTATAGAAGTAATGTAAATTAGAATAAGATATATTACTTATTTTGTTGCCTAAGTGGTCATGTTGCGCTTCGTTATCCTCCGCTGGACCGACAGTATCAAATATTATCTGCATTGCTCCTACTCTAGGTAGAGACACATTCTCTAGGATAGGCAAGTTATTTTTCTTAGCATATTTTTGTGATGTTTCACGACGCTTACACAAGAAACCTCCTTCAGGAAATAGAACCAACCACTTTCGATCGAGCGATATATACGATTCTATAAGATGTTTTTCCAGTTGTCTCAAGCTTTCATCTCTTCGTTTACGACCCTAATGATTTTAGTTTTTAATAAACTAATAAAATAATCATTGACAAAATGTCTTATGCAAAGAGATAAGAAACATCTATTACTTAATGTATTTAAATAAAATACAATCGGGACGTTAACTTACAGAAATGATAAAAAAGTCGTGATGTAAGATAGAAATAATGCCAAAGTTAGTGAATTTAAATATTCTATCCATAATCCACATCAAATTGGGCAATAGATTTGGTTTTGAATTAAATGTTGTCATTAAAATAGGAACATCGCCGGTACTCTGATGATTTACTATAACAAGTGTTCTTTCGCTAATAATCTTCTCTATATCGTCGCCTTGTTCTATTACTATAAAAGAAATGTTTATTTGAAATAATAGCACGAGGAGATCGCTCAATTTATAGTTCTAACATTTGATATTACAATTGTATAACTTACTGTCATAACCGGCGGACCACGTCCACATAGAAACCATGGCTAATAACCAATGAAAAAAAAGACCCTCTATACGCCAATATATTTGTGGTTGGTATACTTTCACAGGATACAATAAAGTCATCCATACTATATACGTAGGTATACAATAAATATTATTTAATATTACAAAGCTTGTTCGAGCAATACCCTTTACAAATGTCACTATCTTGCTAATTATCCTGGAACAAAAGTTATTATTACAGTGACTTATTAAATCTCATCGCTAATTTTCATTTTTATTTAAGCCAGCTCATAAAACAATATGAAAATGCAAATAATTTCAAATATAAAATAACCAATTTAATTACTAACTATGTAAAACAATTGGAGTATACACAAATATATATATAGTTTAAAAATATTAAAATAATTCAATTAAAGTAATGAAATATAATAATGCGGAAGACAATTTTCCACTGAATGTTTATTTAAATCTTCGCTATTTTATGTTAACTAATTATGATAATCTTTAAATTACTAATTATTTACGAAATAAAAATGTATTATTTAAACCAGAAAAAGAGAATTAGCATAATTTGACGATAGATTAAAACTTCGAAACAATTATATTAATGTCACTACTTATTTATTTATAATGATAGTGCAATTATTTAATATTTATTTATTGCTAAGAACAATTAAAAAGCGAATGGAAAGAAAGAAAAATAAATTCTAGTGCGTAAAATAATTGTAGAAACTTGAAGTCGTTTCAACAATGTGTGTGCTAAATTGAAGGTTAAGAAAACGTTTGACGAAGAAAGTTATAATAATTATATAGATATAAAAAACAAATAATCAATGAATGTTTTATTTGCTGATATTTAATTTAATATAAATAAGGAAAGAAAGCTGTCACAAAAGATATATATTTAATTTACCTTACAATGGCAGATACGCCGGAGGATGAAGAGTCAGTCATTTTTTTTTATGACGCCACTCGCTATACGAGATCAAATATATCTCATTTACTTTTTAATCATCACCATAGCATTTCTTCAAAAAGAAATTATATAATATAAAATCATTATCTCAGATGACACATTACCATGCATAAAAATGGGCGAATTGTTTATTAGGAAGTTCAAATAATAGATATTTTTTTAAAATTTGGTTAGTATTTGTTAGCGTTTTAAAAACTATGCGAATAAATGTAAAGATCCTTTTATCAGCTTGACTTAGATCATAAGTTTTTTAATTGAGGAAGTAACGAAAAAACTAAGAATTTCTCGGTTTTTATGTCAGCTGACAAATACGCGGCGCATTTGCAAAAAATACACCATGTGTCACTACTTTTGCTACTTTGAATACGTATTCCATTATCGGATATGATATAAAATAATTGTTATTAGTTTTCAATGACAGTAGATAGAATTTAATAATACGGTTTGCTTTTTGCATATCGCAGAGTTAAAATTGTATTCCAAGTCATATAAAAAGTTACAAAAATATTATAATACTGCGTTATTCTCTCAGTTTCCATCGGTGGTAACATTTTCTAATAGTTTTAAGTGTTTTCAACTTTTCTTGTTTACAGATTGGTCCTCTCAATTTTTACCGAGCGATTTCGTTTTCATATGCCACCAATAAGATTCATTAAACTCTACATTTATATTATTCATTTTAACCAATCGGAATAGTAGTCTCAACAGTACAACCAATAAGAGATATAGAAGAAAATTTACTGGCGGACCAATCATAGATGAGAAGAAACAGATCAAATAATTCTATATTATTTCAAAATTTTTATAGCACACAAGTATTTACATTATTATCTACTACTATAATTAACCAAATTCAGTGCAAGATATATTTATCTAGTTATTCCGAATACATTATAATAATATTACGGTTCTTTAAGGTAAACGTTTATTAAATGTTTCGTAAAAAGTTGTGACAGTTTCTTTTAATACACGTTAGTCTATATTATTATTATTTTTACATATAATTTTGTCATATTTACATTTGTAATTGTCTTTTTAAGGTAAATTGCTGAAATATTTTATGGTTCTAAGGTTGTATTATTTTGCCAGAAGATCGTCTAATTTCAGTAGCTATTTTATTGCCTATAATCGAGTAGATTTCGAACTTGTTGCATTCTTGAGATCATATAAAATATGCATAAACGATGATTTCAAGTATTTTCTGTATGTGTGTCTAAGGACAGCGATCTTCAGAGATTTTCAAACTTTTACTTTGGTACACATTTACAAGAGTTAAGACTTTACTTGTGTTAACATTTTAATAGTAACTATTTATATTAAGATAGTAATTATTCCTATTACGATTTATTCTAATGTTTACTTCGTTTTTCTTTACGTTCGTGTCCATAACCATGATCGTAGTGATGAGGGTGGTTGTATCCATACGGTCCATGTCCATAACCATGAGCATAACCATGGCCACCATGTCCGTGTCTACCATAGTCATGACCACCAAAGTCGTAGCCACCTCCATGGCCATACCCGTGACCACCGTAGCCATAACCACCGTAAGCATGACCTCCGTAGCCATGACCACCGTAGCCATGTCCTAGACCGAAGTCATGACCAAATCCATGACCATAACCGTGGCCGCCAAAGCCATGACCAAAATGCGCGTGACCATGTAACCCTGGATAGAAGGGACCGGCCGGAAAACCTCTACCGTATAGCGGATATGGTGGGGGTATCGGAAACGGAACTGGTACTGGTATCGGTATTCCTTGTTTTACCGGTACCGGATAAGGGTGATGAACTGGTACTGCTACAGGATGTTTCACTGGTATTGGCACAGGGTGTTCCACGGGGACTGGAATTGCCTATGAAATAAATTTTATGATTTCTATATCGTATAAGGCTCAAAACTTTTTAACCCTCTTTGTATTAGTCTTGTCAATTTTGCTCTCCCCTTGTTAGTTATAACTTTTAATTATTACCTGTGGAACTGGAACAGGCACAGGTACTGGTTTGTGAATAATTTTCTCGACTGGTACCGGAATCACTTTTTCTATCGGGATATGGTATGGTTTCTCTATGTATACTGGTTCAGGAACCGGAACTGGTTTTTCCAAAACTACATGTTTCGTTATATATACGGGAAGTGTCTTCACTAATGGTCCATGGCCGTTACCAGATGGTAAAGCGAAACCTCCTTTTCCGTAACTTCCAAATCCATTCCATCTTTCAGAAGATATTTATTACGTGTTAAATAATAATATTAAATAATACAATATATTTGATTAGATAAACGTGATTACCCTCCATGGTGTAAATTGATATTTCCGAATTTAATATTTTTCCATGGATTATGATGATCTGCCCATGGTTGTCCATATCCATAAGAATGTGGATTTGGTATACCAATCCATCCGTCGCTACCACCCAAGATACCTCGTTTTCTTTGCTTCGTTTCTTCCGGAGATTCTTCCGTGAAAACGGAACCGCACAGAATTGTCAAAACTAACTATAAGGTTAATAATTGATGTTAATAATAAATCCACATTTGTGCGTATTACAATAATTTAATCATCCTTCTCTTTATTTTTGGTTTAAGGGTTGCCTTACCAAAACCTTCAACATTGTTCATTCGTCGCGATGCAACTGCTCAGAAGGTCTAGATGTCGGTAGGCTTTTATATTTCCAGATCAGCGATTAATAGTTCGATTAATCCGGATCAGAGTCAAGATCGAGTTCCCGTCTTTGATCGGACCGGGAACTCGATGCTGTTGGTTGACAATTCTAGCATTTCCGGAGAGGAAAGTGGTCGGATCCATACTGATTCTTGTTAAAGGATATTTCGAGAACAACTTACCGACGTATAATGATACTTGACTATGGTTTATACACAAAGAAACCATTTTGGATTATATTTTTAGCTGAATTTATAAAAAAATCTGTAAGCACGCGCTAATTTAATGCCGTTTTAAACGTTAAAAAAGTTTTTCGTTTAGATAATACATTTAAGCTTTTTCTAATGCAAGATACAATTCATGTTTCAATTAAATCAAAAATATTTCTAATTGATGATTTAAGATAATAGCATATCAATGTACTTTGACTTATATATTCATAACAAATATTCTTTACTTTTTAATTGATTAACATAACTACTTTGTTTTTAATAATTCTTGGTTTTGTTTTTTTCCCATTAACAACAAGAAGTAGTTGTTAGAGTGCTTCCGTATCGACCACGTCCATGGAAGCGGACTTTCCTAACTTTCATTTTCTAACGTTCAAACTACTTCTAATGCCAGTCGTTACTGCTCATTCATTATTCATTACTGAATAATTGTTTGTCCACTGGAACATATAACACACCTTTGTTAAAACTCTGATTGTTAGATCTTAATTAAATGTTGCGTCAAAGACAATATACACGAATATAAAATATTCATCTAAGATCGATAAATTGTATTTTGGCATTGATGCATTTATCGCTTTGTCATTTTTTTGTTTTCCGTGTTACAATAATAACAATAATAACAGGAAATGTTCATCAAGTTTTCTACGTTAATTTACATTTTTCTAAGGTATTCTAGTGATGTAGATCATAAATCGTTTGGATCATAATTGATTGCAGATAGGCACGTTCTTCAATCACTTTCTCTGATGACAGAGTACGGAACAACGAATTGAATCATCTTGTATGTATATCGTATGTCATTATCGTTCGATCTCTAACACCTAATGCAATCCAGTGCGCGACAATATCGGATTACGTGTCTAATGTTTCTTTCTCTTTCAGAATCGCTACCATTCACGTATGAAAGAAAAGCGGAGTAGACCGTTATTTGGCTCTCGCCCAGGATAGGTAGCAGCGAAAGTTTATCGAATCTACGATCGATATGACAATGAGGTCCACGAAAACGACATGTACTCTTCTTCCTGTAGCGATTTGTCGCGTAGCGACATTCTATAAATACTTATGGGGGTCACAATATCGAAGCAAACACAGTTTTTCTTCGGCGTTGGTGCTGGTAACTAGGTGTTAGCAATTACTGCTGGAAATCATGAAGTTCATATATTATACATTGGTACGAAATAGTGTACTATTCTTGTGATTCTCTTTGATAAAGTTTGTCAATGCATTTATACGTTGTAATTTACAAAACGAATCAAACTGCATTTATTTTAATCAACTCAAGAGTATGTATAAATTTGTATTACAAATATTTATATTCTATCTACAGGAAATATCAGTGCTCTTAACTGCGGGAATGGCTATAACTGTTGAGAAACGAGATAGTAACAGTCCAGAGGTGTCGAAGAAACATAATAAGAGAGGACTCGTCGGTCTAGGATATGGCTTCCAACATGATCATCCGGAACAAGGAGGACAAATTTATGGTCCTCCAGAACCGCCCATTTATGAAGAACCACATCCAGATAATTTACATCACGTACATGGACATTTTGAACCAGTCCCGGCATTGCAACCAGCATCATTTTTGTCACATCCCGTTGGTCAGTATAAATACGATATTGAGTCATTTCGTTAATTAAGTTAATCATTTGATTATCTGTTTTCGTCTTAGGAGCCGCTTTACCAGTTCCAGTTCCAGCTTTGCCACCTCCTGTTCCGGTTCCTGTAACGAAGACGATAACAGTGCCAGTGCCAGTACCAGTTCAGGTGGATCGTGCTGTAGCAGTACCAGTGGCTGTTCCAGTCCCAAAACCATATCCTGTTCATGTTGAAAAAATCGTGCATGTAGATCGTCCAATACCGATCCCAGTCGAAAAGACAATTCACGTTCCAGTCGATAGACCAGTCGCAGTTCCGGTTCCAGTTCCAAAACCTTATCCAGTGGCTTATGAAAAATTGGTTCATGTAGATCGACCTTATCCGGTTCATGTGGCGGTACCGTATCAAGTTCCCAAACCGTATCCCGTACCCGTTGCAGTGCATGCACGTTACAAATGGCACGGTTGGTAATTTTTCAAGAATGGCTACCTTTATTTTTCTACCTCTTTCGTTTTCCCTACATTCACAATGTCCCAATATCGATTTAAATTTTTTCTTTTAAAAAAAATAAAATTCGATGTTTATTTGTTAGAAAAATATTATTTATGCATACAATAAAAAAAAAATGAGCGTACATGATTATCTTTTATACGTTGAAAATTGCGTTACTAAAAACGAGTTCTGTTTTCTTTTCTTTTTTTGGTGTACATAAAGGCACGCATCCTTATCCTTTATGCGTAAAAAAAGTTACGTTTTAAACTTATGATATTGGAAACTTTGGAACTTGAGTTGTTTTTATTTGTAAAGACATGAAAGTAGGCGTCGAAACGAATTGACTTCGTTTTAAAGTGTCCTGTAAAGTTCCAAGGTGCATTCTGTATAAGGAAGATCTTCTATCGAACGAGTTACGTAGAACATAAATGGGCCAATGAGATGGCATAGCGTGTCCATCAAAACCCTTATGCCCCTCTTTCTTACACCTCGAACAAAGCTCGGAAAGAGTTACTTCGTGGGAAATATCACACCTAACTGAGCTTTTACGATAGACATGAATCGTATCGAAGGAAACAAGTCGAAAGGTTGGCCTTTTTATATAACAATTCTCATGCATTCTTGACGAACCGTCGCGGTACTTTTACCGTCACAGCTGCAACCATTTAAAGGACAGGACGAACAAGATCTAATCGATGATCAATAATATCGTAGGCCAATGCTCAGGACGCGAAGACATTTTTCTTTTTACAACGTAACAATCACTTCCGATCGGATCTTGATATACATGATTCCAAATTATAGTACGACGCAATTATTAATTTTTTTATAAGAAATCATTTGATTGTCGAGTTGATCTAGTCCTGTATTAAGAACAATGTTTAAGCTAAATAACTGAACTTTTTATTTATGCAATAATATCTTTCGAGCTAAGTTTATAATTTTTCATCTATTCTTAGATCACAAGAGTAAAAGAGTCAACGATATTATAAAACAGTAATAATATTATAATAATTTGCTCCTCGAGTATGTACTATAGTGGTAGGTACCTCTAGGTGGCTCATATTTAATTAATATTTCAGCACCACGCGCTCGATAGGCGTTAAACTTGACACCAAAGACCGATATGATGCCCGGAGTGACTTAAAGAAGACAGACGCATATGCCATTTGTATTAACAAATTTTATAATATGATAAAATATTTTTTTTCATTAAAATAATTCTTATCTTTAATAGTTTTTTGATCATGAGAAAAATAATTCTACAGAAGATGAGAGATATTAAATTGAACGAAATGTTTTTTCTTCAATTAGAGATCTCTTATTTGAATGACTTTGTAACAATTATACTACTAAAATATTACTCTTTCATTCGAGATCGTTTGCCCTTGTTATTTCTTATTTTTCATAAATGGCATTGCGCAGTTGCAACATTACCATCATAAACGAAAGACTTCGTTGGTAAGGTGATGGCGAAGAGGAAGAGGAAAGAAGTACGCGCCGACGCCGATTCCGTCTAAACAACATCGGACTTTTTTGCAGCAACAGCAGTTTCTTACAAGAAGTTCTAGAGAATCAAACGATCAGGACGAGTAGCGAGATCGTCTAACAAAGTACAAACGACTATTGAATCATTAGATTTGTTCTATCATAATTACATTTAGGCACATCTTTTATTTTAAATTCAACATTTTTGTTTACCTTTATTTGACGTTTTGATCGTAATCAGCAAATTATAATTTTTATAGAGACCCTAAATGGAGCTTATAAAGAAACTTGGTATCGGCGGTGGTGTACTTTTTTTTTTAGGCATTACCTTCGGTTGGATGGGCTTTCCTGCTCTTCTCAAGTCGCAAATTAAAAAGGTAAGATTTTACGAGAAAAATAAATATAAATGCATACCTTTTTAATTATTATATGCATCGTAACCGATTTTTATTTTTTCGATGTAAAAAGAGAATCTTTCACCTCTCATTATGTTTATAATTACACAATGACTGTTTAATTCTTCGAAAAGATAGATACGGCACAGGTTAAATCCTTGATCTCTATTGTCATCTGTTATTTTTTTATTACATATCTGTTGTATCATATCCGTAAATGCGAGTCTCTGATTAGAGAGAATCATCAACTAGAAGTCTATTATTATTATAATATATACCTTGATAAAAATTGTCACACTGCAACATGAACACAATGATGCATATATTTAATATATATATTTAAATAAATATATATTACAAAGTTTATAGTGAGAACATAAAATTTCTCTTTTTATTTTTACGTAACGTAAAATCATTGAATATTCTTTAACTACATTGCGCCATTTTTAGGCGATAGCCCTAAAAAAGAATTCCGAAATGAGAGAAATGTGGTCGCAGTTTCCATTACCACTCGATTTCAAGATCTATCTTTTTAACGTAACGAATCCAAAGGAAATCGCACAAGGAGAGAAGCCTATTGTTAAAGAAGTGGGGCCATTTTTTTACGAGTGAGTTGAACAACCAACATCGCGACGAAAAGAAACTTATCCTCGCATATTTATTTTGAGATTATAAACAATATATTGCAGCGAGTACAAAGAAAAAGTTGATCTAGTGGATAGAGAAGAGGATGATTCGCTCGAGTACAGTCTAAAAGCTACTTGGTTTTTCAATCCTTCGAGGAGTAACGGTTTAACAGGCGAAGAGGAACTCGTGCTTCCGCATCTTTTAATTTTGGCAATGGTGGTCACCACTATGAGAGAAAAACCCGCCGCTATTGGAATTCTTAGTGAGTTATCGAAATAATAAATGAAGTCTTTCTAAATTCATTCGTACCCATAGTCCCAAGATACCATTGATCGATCATTCTTTTATTTCGACCAAGTTTTAAGGTCATCGACGACTATAACGCGTCACTATCGGGGCTGTGAAACTTATAAAGAGGAAGAAATTATTTATTCTACTCGATAGCGCGCGAAAGGTGTTGTTTTCCTAGGCGCGTGTGTGATTTTTATACCACCAGAATGAATATATATATATATATATATATTTTTTTTTTTTTTTTTATTTAGATAAAGCGGTGGACAGCATCTTTAAAAAACCCGATTCGGTCTTTGTAAGAGTGAAAGCTAGAGAAATACTTTTCGATGGTTTACCCGTGGACTGTTCGGTGAAAGATTTCGCGGGCTCGGCTGTGTGTAGTATTTTGAAATCGGAAGGCAAAGATTTAATGAACGATGGAGATGATCATTATAGATTTGCTATATTTGGTGCAGTACGTATACAGTTTCTATGTTCTGGACTTTTTTTTTAAAAAAGCATTTACTCTAACAATTGTCTTAATTTGTTGTTTTTATTTAAGAAAAATGGAACGGTCATGCCCGAAAGATTGCGCGTATTACGTGGCATTAAAAATTATAAAGATGTTGGCCGCGTATTAGAATTTGATAAAAAACCAGCGTTGACCATTTGGACCGAAGATCACTGCAACGAGTTCAACGGTACCGATTCGACCATTTTTCCACCTCTTATGACAAAGGAAGATGACATCGTTTCCTTCTCCCCAGATATTTGTCGTAGTTTGGGTGCTCGTTTCTCGCACGAAACTAAAGTTAAAGGTAATACTTTTTCGAATTTTGTATATAATAATAAATAAGATTTTGTGCTCTTGATAAAAGTTATAATACTTCAGGTGTCAATACTTTTCATTACACCGCGAATCTTGGAGACATGAGCACAAATCCTCGCGAAAAATGCTTTTGTCCTGCGCCAGATAATTGTCTATCGAAGAATTTATTCGATTTAACAAAGTGCGTGGGTGCACCATTGATTGCCTCTTTACCGCACTTTTATTTAGCCGATGAAAAATATATTCGGGACGTGGACGGACTACATCCGAATCAGGTAAAAGAAACAAAGAACGCAAGAAAAGCAAGAATATTATTTTCTATATGCATTTATATGTAGGAGGAACACGACATTAGTATGGATTTTGAACCAATGACGGCTACACCAATAAGTGCACATAAAAGATTACAATTTAACATACAACTGCGACCCATTGAAAAATTCAAACTAATGAAGAACTTTCCAGAAGTTTTGTTTCCTTTATTTTGGGTTGAAGAAGGTATCCTCCTCGATGATCAATTTGTGAAAAAAGTTAAAGTCGTTTTTACAGCAATCTCTGTTGTGGGGTAAGCATTTACGTGTTTCAATCTTTAGTGATACAACATGGTACTTGATTATTCATCCAAACACCATATCCAATTGATAAGACACAAATGAATTTCAGATTTATGAAATGGTTGATGGTTCTTGGAGGAATTGGTTTGGGTGGAACAGCGGCTGGTATGCATTTCAAACGTAAAAACTCTGAAAACAAATTGGATATAACTAAGGTAACGCCTCAAAGTGATAGCAGGAAGGATAGTAGTAACGAGAAAAAATGGCAGACAATGAATATCAGTACCATACAGGCGGCAACTGTTCCATCGAGTTTGGATCGATATTAATATTTATTTTTTTCATTTTCATTTTTAATTTCAACAAATTAACAGACGAATTTGGTAATGTTATCGTTCTCAAAAATTCGTTCAAATCTTGAATAATATTTCTGTCTGTATGTAAGATAAGGGCGATTTGAAAACCCTTTTAAAAAGGGAGAGTTCGCGAGTGGAGTATTTTTTAATTAATAATCCTTAGTTTTAATATCAATTTATGTACGCTAAACTCGCAATGGAATTCAACGGTATTAAGTAAATTAATTTAGTTCGTATTATAATTATAGAATGTACTTATAGTTTTCAGTATATTTTCCAACGTGGGATTGAACCACGAATTTTTGCCTTGGAAAACATATTTATGTATTAAATTGTACATATTTTCTTCTTATATTTAACAGTTGAAAATTCTATTAAATACACACATTTCCTCTTTTAATATTCAAGTAAAAAAAAAAAGTAACTAAAACATTGTTTTTTATCAAATTGTCTTTTACTTTTAATATTGCACTCTGTAACTTTTTTCATCGAATTATTTAAAGTACATTTATGGTAAGGCCATAGCATCCTTCCGTCCTTCGAAAAATTCTCAGACGCGACTTATGCTGCACCATTATCATACACATACGCGCGCATATATTTCAAGTAAGTTTTATTCAAATCATAATATTCACGTAGATGGTTTTCTAGCAATTCTATGAGAAGTTTTCATCTTCGCGGAAGATACAGACTCGTTCCTACAGAGTAACATATTTTTATATGTACTCCTGTATTCGGAACTCATAACAACGTAGACGACGGGATTGATGCATGTTGTTAAATAAATAAGAATATATCCAGCGATGTTGAGACCCATCCAATTCTCAGCCTCTTTAAAAAGTTTCGTAATGGTGATCGGTAAATAACAGATTAGAAAGGATGAAAATATAACAAGTATCATCTTCAAGAGTTTTTTATCTTTCCTCGACATTCTTGGCCCATTGTCCATATTACGAAATCTACCGAGACTTTTGAATTTGGATTCTCGTCGAAATATTTGATTGTTAGCTTTTGTTTTATTACGACGATCAGGGGTAATTGATCTCGAACTAGCAAATGTTTCCGAACGTTCCAATCGCGTCCCAGATTCAGTGATTCTTTCGATCCAAAATGTTGAATCGACTACAAACGATGCACGGCTTGCCATTCTTTCGAGTCTTTTCTTGGCATTAAAACTCGGTTTGTCAGTTAAATCCTTGATCTTTCTTGGATGAGTGCTCAGAAATGTGTTCGTATCGCTGATATCGGCGTTACGATCATCCGCAAACGGTATATCCTCGATCACTTTATATGCTATTTTGTCCTTGTCTTGTGCAGAAGGATCTAGACCAATAGAACTCTCTTGTTCTTGCAAATCATTTTCTTCGTCTCTCGACGAGTCTTGTTCGGACGAAGGTGGATTTCCCAAGGACGACTCCTCGTAAGTTTTGACTCGAAAAATTTTCGAAATTTGTTCTTCTTTCGTTGGACGATTAGAAAAGGAAACGCATAGCCCACTGGCGACGCAACTCGAACCAACTACGGACGATTCTTCTTCCTCTTGATATCTCGGTGTGACCGATCTTTGCTAAGATCATGAAATATCCAATAATGTTTCAAACAAAAAAAAGAAGAAATTTAGTTAAATGACTCATCGATGAATCACTTACCTCGCGATTCCTCTCGCCTTCGTCGATCGTGGGAGAAATTTGATCTCGTCTACGGCTTTTCGATGCCGTCTTACGAACGATGTAAAAGATTCTCGCATAGCATACTACGATTGCTACGCAGGGAGTTAAGAATGCTATGACGAAGAGGAATTCCTTTGGATTTCGGCCATGTACATCCGGAAGAATCGAACAGGAACCTATTGCAGTGTCTAAACCAAAACGACCCCAATGACCGAACCATGTGATGATTAAAAAACTAAAACCGAAGATCCATGTTGCCAAAATCATTGGTACCAAGTATTTCGTTTTGTAAAGTCTACAGAAAGAAACGCAAAGATTTGCTTAGATTCTTTCATCGATGCATCGCATTTTCAATTGTTTAATTCGAATGAAAACATAACGTACTTACTTTGGATAGAGTCTGGGATGTCCAATCATGACGTAACGATTAATCGCGATTGTCAAAACGGTAAAAAGACTGACAGCGACAAGACCGTATCTCAGCAGTGGAAATAGACGACACAAGAGTGTTCCATGTAACCAATATCTATGCCAAAATGTTGAAGTGGCTAGTGGTAAATTAAAGCAGCAAAACATTAGATCCGAAAATGATAAATTCATTATGAATATCGTAGTGGCGTTCTTCAACTGTAAGAAAATCAAATGAAATCGTTTTATTACAAACAATATTGGTTTATCCGGGGATACGCAGTCGGCAGACATTATACGCGCGCGTATGATGGGTTGCATATAATAAGGAACTTTTGCTGTACTGACGTACTCCTTCCGAAATACCAGTGCATAGAAAAGAAATAAAGAGATAGAGAGAAAATATTATAGACAAATAATGAAATGATCATTAGATCTATGTAAAATTAATCGTATAATAAAATCAGGACGTGTTCGTTGAACTTTTTCAAATTTTTCAATACAAATGTAGCAAAACAGGTGAGGATTGACGTAAGGCACGAAGGCGTTACTAGTTTAATTCGAGATCATTGATTATATCGACTGTCAGATTGAATGTACGTATTTGCGCGTACGTGAAAGCCCGTGGAAACATAGGACACGCGTGCACGTAAACGTACACGATCGTTTCCAAACATAACTTCGTTCCGGGTTTGCGTCTGACGTACTTTGAAAGCCACATTTTATGTCGGAATGGTGCATGTGCCGATGACCTTTCAATCATTGGCTTCTTTTACTCTTTGCCATCTGCCACATATGATGGATAGAGAGAGGGAGAGAGAGAGAGAGAGAGAGAGAGAGACAGTTAGATGTAGAGAAGAAGGAAGAATAACAGAAGAAACTAAGTTAATCAATCGTCCACGCAAGTAGCAACTCTGCTGCTACTCGTTCGTTTTGATAAATTTTAAAACATCGTAACTTTTAGTTTCGTCTCTTTCAACGCTTATACTTTAATTTTAAATTCAAATCTTTACATTTACTAGATTTCAATAAGAATTCAAGAAGAAAATATTCAAACTAGCGAGAATTTGTTGAGAAAAACTCGTAACAGTGTAACCATTCACTATTCTCGAGACAGAACAATTTGTAAGATGAGAGATTCGAGGTAAGCCTCTGACGTTTGCAGGTGCATCAGTATGCTCCGGAAACTTAAGTACCGAGACAAGCAGTATGCGTGACAAAACCGTCGTGGTTTCGTGTCGTTGCGTTAGTTAGAAAAATTCGGTGTCTGCCCGACTCTTGCAAAAGAGAACAATTAACCGACCTTCTTGGTACGAAAGAGAGCAGCCACGGTGATAAGATTCCCTGGAATGCCAATGAGCATAAAGAGAATACAACAGCCAGCGGCAAGGTACAAAAGCCATGATGGATAACCGATAAAGAGAACCACTGATCCTGGATCCTGTAGGACCTGTTCGATCGTTACATTGCTCCTCTTCAGATCGCTATTGTTGCTTATCATCCAATATTCCAGCATCTGTAAAATCGAGTATATAAATTAGACAAAAATATTCTTTCTTTCAGATTCGTTTGGAAATTCAACTTACACTTTTGTCTATACCTACGCACATTATAGTGGTGGTAATGCGTAGCTCAGAAAAACTCCGATGAGAACATCTCGTAATTAGAATTGTTTTTTTATCGTTAGCTCCTATAGAAGATCAAATATATACTTTCATATGGGTTGCTCGTAGATCTCTTTGCTCCCCTCGTTAAATCTCGCTCTCTCTTTCGTTCATCTTTCACAGGAGCTGGAATCGTTCTCTTTTTTTTTCTCAACGGGGCATCGAAAACGAAGAGAGAGATCTATTTTCGCCATCCAAGACTCGAATAAACTCTTTTGAACGAGAATACACGTTTAAAACATTCCTATCGTCTATCAAATAAAATCTTACTCGCAGAATTAATTGTTTCGATAATAGGGCAATATAAAAGTGATATCAATATTTGAAATATTTTTGTCCAATTTATCCATTTTATTTGTTTCTATTCGAAAAATGAAAAATGTTTCTGAGAAAAGCGATGACTCGGGAAAAGTATAGTATACGAACAAAAGAAATAATTAATCAGTTGCATACGCGCGCAGACAGGAATTTACTAACATTGCCCCAAGATCATAAAAAGATAACCACCAAGGTAGTTAAACCTACGTATCAACAAGACTCTTATCTCTACGCTACAGATCTTTTTTCCGTTACTTTTGATTTATAGTCTATACTAACCGAATGCGTACTTAACATATTTTTCCATAAATTTTTTACCTTAATATCTTTGAAATAACAATGATAATTACAATTACGATATCTTACCTTGATACAACCAAAATTCACTTTTCAAATGAATCACTATGAGATTCTATAATGACAAGAACATTTGTCGGTATTGCTCGTAGTTGCTTACGGATCCTTATTAAAACGAACGATACCTTCAATTTCCTCTTTCTCTTTTCACTTTTCATATTGACATTGATATCGGTAACGTCAAACGCTTTACACGTGTCTCTTAATTGAATTATCGCAGGAACGATCAAATTATAAATTGACTTTCCAACCAAGCGATGAGAATTTATAAGAAAATTACAATTCGATCGAGATCATTCCGATGAATTCCATGAGTCGACTGAGAGTGTAAATTGCCCGGATCCGTCAGATTTTAGAATGAAAAACGGATGCTGCGCGTGCGCCAAGATTTTAATTCCCTAGGAAAAGCGACGACGTGACTTTCTTCTTGAATTTCAAATTCTCATTGAAAAAATCAAATAATAATGATGATTGAAATCAGTGAATTTACGTGGAATCGTTTTGATTGACGCGGAGGCGTTGAAAATTTAATAGAGAACATTATCATGCTCCGGTGTACATTGTATGGAAGAAAAGCTTCCTTCTCGGAGTCACGTTTTGAAGTGATTTAAAGAACGACATTGCGCAAGAAATGATTTATGCGCGTAGGCACGTAGCAAAATTAGCGGAATTAACCACAAGATGTTGAAGTACTTGCGTTTGTTTTCCTTTTTTCCTTCCCGTTTCTTTTCTTTTTTTTTTAAATTTCTTCGTACGACAATATTAATTCATAAAAGTTCGTTGAGCAGCGTTTATTGTTCAAATATACGCCCACAACCGATCGGACCCACTGGAAATACGTGGTCCCTACATCCTTTTTAAAAATAATTACATTTCGTTACCAGACTGTGGTACACTTTGCAAAGGGGAGAATCCAGATGTATACGAGCACGCGTAACGGAAGAGGGAAGACTGCGACCCCTGATCAAGTCGGAAGTGACACTGTTATTCCTTTTCTCTTTTGCCATGCTTGCTTTAATCGTTTTTTAATTCAATCTAAATAGAGCATGATTATTTCCTATGTCCATATCAAAAATCATCGAACCCTTATAGTTTTAATATTTAATATCTACCGAACGTATCCTACAAATCGTCCAATCTACACTTCTTCATGTATTCCAGTATGTCTAATTTATTTTCAATGTATGTTAATATTAAAACAATAAGTGGGTAATAAAATTATTATTTTCAGCTAAAAGGTAATCAATTATCTGGATTCGAAGGAAACTATTATGGAATTAATGATAGACTACTGTGTCATGATTAATTAATTATTGACAGAAGTTGACAAATAAAATCTACTGATATCGAACAAATTCTATTTCAGGATAACGACAATCTAAAAATTGTCATCAGAGATATAGATCGTGAGAAAATGACAACATACAAAGATGTAGTCTTATCTTTTTTGTTCGATCAACGTTACTTTGACAAAGTTTGAAGAACACTTCAGAATGGAAGCTTCATTTATTAATCATTCGTGAGTGGTATTTTTACGTGCAATAGCAAAAATGTATATGCTATACAATCGAAGTAAATAGAATAGTTTCAAATGAAATCTTTTAATCTTTTTCATATAGATAATTTCAATGAGAAAAGAGAGAGATTTTCTCAGCTACGCATCTTTGGATGAAGACCCAAAATTATTGAAGATCCAGCTTATGCGGGTCCTCCGAGTAGAATCGTGAACCAATGAAAGATTCATCCATTGAGATTTTAAACGATCGATAAATGCATTCCAGGACGAATCATCGGCATTTCCTCAAGTCGATGAACTTGTTCAGTTATATCTAAACAATTTACACTACAAAATTGAATCATATAAGATATCAACGTTTGAACATTTCTTATCGAGGACAATAGCAGAATTTATGTAGAAAGGTATCAGTATCTGGAAGAAACTATCGGTGTCAGGATCTAATCGAGAAAGAGAGTAGGAAGACAATATCTCGCTGGGTCAGTCGGTTTCTCGAGCGCGCAGCTGCAGTTACTTACGACGGGACTACGAGAGTTGCCTTCGTTATCCAGTAAAGAACGTAACACCTTCCCCTTCCAGTTTTCCATGTGGGAAGACCCCCCACCCCCACTCATCCTGGGGCCCGTATGCAGTGTGGTCGCGTAAGTTCTGCCGACAGTTCGTTAAAAGTGACGGTGACGCGCGGGACTTTGTTCTTTACTAACTTTTCTAACGCGAGATTCATCCTGCTTACAAGCAATCCCTATTGTGTCATTTTATAGAAATCTTGTGATAACTTATAATCCTATATACCTATATATATATATTTGTTTTATTGAAATAAATGAATTATCCTTTCGTTATCAAAAAGAACATTAATATTTTTGTAAAATTATTCATCCTATTAGTGTGACTCATCATCATCCGCTTGTACGTGAATCGTCGTAATACCTTTAATGAGTATCACGAGGAAACTTCGTCGAAATTACGAATGAGGATAAAATCTAGAATTTCTACGAACGTGGGCGAATTCAGAATCCTGTTCTGTGCGTTTCAAAGACGGAACGTCAAGATGATCCACTTGCGGTGGTAGGAACGATTACGGGATCCTTTGTGGTAAGCGATCAAACATTTTTTTTTCATTTTCTAACTTTTTGGAGAGTTTGTAATCTTAGGATCCTTTGAAGGATCAATGCTAAGAATGAAACAACGGCAAAAAATAGGGAAACGCGATAGACGAGTGAAGCAGATGATCGAGATGAGCGAACGGGGTGAGGACGGACGTTGCAACGAGGAAAAAAGGGATCTCAATGCATGGAACGATGTCTGTTGTGAAAGATCATTGTTACGATAATGTTCAATTCCTTTGTCTCTTATTTAATACGATTCTAACGATTTTCTAATGATCTTGGTATGGATGGCGAAAGCCATTTGTATTAGTATTATAAAGTGCTTGACGTCTACGCGACAACACGTGGGCAATTGTTGTGGATGTATCTATCGTGTGCAGCGCCGGTGTATGAACCTTGTTAGAATGACGGTATTTACACGTAAGAACACACACAGGTGTCACATATGAAAATAACTTAGTTTGATAGAGGCTATTAATGTAAACGACTATCGCGTCGCGTGTACGATAGGAGGAAACAACACAAGCAATACCGCTGCACTCACATCAGAGGTACTTTCACCGTGAGTCAAGTTGACTCATTCATTGCCATTCGCTGCGTGATTAACTCGGAAATCATTGAGTGACGTCAGACTATGAATTCCGTAGAATGCAAACGTGACGTCCGTCCTATTCCGCCGTAGTTCCTTGCGGTTCTTCCTGAGTCCTCGTGAACCGTGTCCCCGTGAACCGTGTCCCCGTGAACCGTCCCCGTGAACCGTCCCCGCGAACCGTCCCCGTAAACGAACCAGTAGACTTGTGCTTTTGTCATACGTGATTTTGAAATGTACAAGTGTAACTTTGACCTTGTTCAATCATGAAAATGCGTGAACCTTCCTCACAATAAGAGATCTCTAGCAAAGCGTAAATTCATTTTTCTTTTCATCTTTTCAGAAGCTATTTACGCTAACCACATCCCTCGAGATACATAATGGAAATGTTAGGATTTTGAATCATCATTAAAACATCACAATACCGAACTCGGTATTATATAGGACTCGAGTTCTCATTCTCTCCGATGAATTGTTCGTTTTGTCACTTCTATTAGACGAGCACCGACTCGGCGGAGCATGCAGTGGTTAACGCAAACGTCATCGAGCAAAGAAAACTGCTCTCATGTTCATGGAACACTTACAAAGAGCACAAACGACCATAATGTTGCTAATCGTCCAATGACACTGTCGTAGAAGTTCCTTATCTAAACTGCCGCGCGTGGACAGGGCGTTGACGATTAAACAATCGGATTACTTTACATTCCATCTCAAGAAATGTTCGCGGATACGATCGCGCAAAACGATTTAATCCAAAATTTTTGTCGAATTTGTATAATTCATTAATTAAATTAATGAATATTCCCATTGATAACGAATAGATCTACTTTACGTTACATTCCCATAGATAATTCTTTAGACCATATGCGCGTATATCATTTTTTCTAGTATTACAACTCCCATAAAACTGAGTACGGTCGTCACCATGCACGGTCTCGTGTCAAAAGGATAAAAATGTTCGAGTTAAGGGACATATCCGCGCGTTCTCATGTCTCCCATGAGTTTCGACGTGTTTTTTGCTACGAGGGGACGCTTAGTACCGGGTGTCTGTTAATTTCTCTTAATTAAGCTCAATCGAGGTTAATGCACCACAGTTTGACCTCAGTTTACTAAATCCAGCATAGTCTCAAATAACTATGATGTAGCTATCCTCGATCGAAGATAACTTTTATCATTATTTTCTTCACTTTACGGATATTACTTGTTTATCAAAAGTATCTTACTATACGTACTTTCTAAGTATCTCGTATCATTATTTATACGTTTAAAAAGTAAATGTCTCGAAACATCTGATACATGTATCAGCATAATACTGTAATTCGATACCATGTACGTAGAAATTTGTCAAGACTCGATCGATCAAGTGATGACGCTCGTATTAAGTATCAATATCTGTTGAAGTAACTTGAACAGATAATATTTCTTATGTTACACGGCTTATGATCTTTGTTTAATAGATATACTTAGAATAAATCCACGTATATTGTGACCAAATGAAGAATATAATTATTCTTGAAAGGTGTAAACGAGATATTACATTAATTACGTTAAGAAATATTTTCAATTTGGCTTTACGACTCGGATAGATCAAAGAAAAATAATATATTTCCCAAGCTTATTATGCGTATTATCCTTTTTAAGCTTCAGAACTTAAACTTGCTTCCGTTCTCGTAAACGTTTCTTTTCGGGTAACCCCATAAATAATAACGATCTCTTGCTACGGCTCGAGTTCTATGATTAATGAGTTCCTGACTTTATCCATCATCGCACATCTCTTTTAATCTTGTCTCGACTAAACATACTTCTACGAGTAGGAAATAAAAAAAAGTTCTCTTTGCGTCTCTCTCTTTTTTTTTCTCTCTTCTCGATATATTTTAAATAGTAAGTTATAATTGAGATATTATTTGTTGTTGGAATGTCGCAGGATTAATGAAAAATAACGCTTTGACTCTGATCGAATAAACATGGAATCATTAAATCAAAATCTTCGCGGCTTTGACACGAATTCGATGTCCACGTGGCCGCCGCACGTGACGAACAATACAACTCATGGTAGTATCATAGACGGCGAGCTTTCAAGGTGAGACGAATAGAAATGTAACGACAAACGATATTCATTTAACTTTTCTCATTACTTATATTTGTTGTCAACAATTTTGACTGTAGATTTCCAAGGCCTTTAAGAACATTTGCCGCGATCGTAGCTATACTCATTATGATCACGGGTCTAGCCGGTAATCTTCTTACCATCGTGGCCCTTTGCAAATATCCTAAAGTTCGTAACGTCGCAGCAGCCTTCATAATAAGGTACGACAAATTTAAGATTCGTTTATGCTAGTAAACGCAAATGTTACAACTGAATAATCGAGTGCATTTCATTTACTTTTCGTAGCCTTTGCTTGGCAGATTTTGTGTTTTGTTCGTTGGTGTTACCCTTCGATTCTATCAGATTTGTCGATGCAAGTTGGGCGGACATTCGATCCTTATGCGTCCTCGTACCGTTCTTGAGATATGGAAATGTTGGAGTCAGTCTTTTATCCGTAGCAGCTATCACCATTAACAGGTATTTTGATTTTGTATTTCCTCATTATAATATATGTCGTAAACTCTTAATTAGAATGGAATGAAAAACTTGTAGGGTTTTAATTATAATATAACCTAACGTATCCTTCAGATATATCATGATAGCTCATCACGGAATATATAGTAAGATTTATAAAAAACATTGGATCGCTGCGATGATCATCTTTTGCTGGCTGTTCGCCTACGTGATGCAAGTACCAACGTTGTTAGGCATTTGGGGTAAGATTATAATACGATTCTTGAAATTCGATTAACGTTACCAAGGATTCTATGTTTCAAAATTTGTATCTTTTTTTTTTTCTAGGAAAGTTTGATTACGATATGTATCTAGAAACATGTTCGATAGTGAAAGATGATCAAGGCCATACTTCAAAGAGGTTCCTGTTCGCTACGGGTTTTGTGATACCGTGCGTAGTTATCGTCGGTTGTTACGCGAAAATATTCTGGGTCGTTCACAGGTAAGTTTCTCCTATTTCATTCCAAATAAAAATGATTATTCCGTTCCTACAATAATCCTTTCATTGATTTTTTTCTACAGTTCCGAATCGAGGATGCGAAAACATGCAACGCCGACAATAAAATCACCACACACACCTGGTAGAGATACCAGAGAGATCAAACAGAGACGTAGCGAATGGAGAATCACGAAGATGGTACTCGCTATCTTTCTCAGTTTTCTAGTCTGTTATCTACCAATCACTATCGTAAAGATGGTCGACGTTAATGTTAAATATCCAGGTAAAAAAAAACAAACGAAAAGATTTCGCATATATGCAAAAATGATAATCTCTATATTCATTCGTATATGATCGTTTTTATTTGGACGTTGATAAAACTAATGTAAATTAACAGGTTTCCACGTTCTTGGGTATCTTCTTCTATACTTCGCTTCCTGCGTGAATCCGATAATCTACGTTATCATGAATAAGCAATACAGACAAGCATACGCTGGGGTGATTGGGTGTTCGAGGATAAGGGCGAGTCTAACACCTTTCGGGAGCAGTGCGCCCGGTCAGCACCAGCAAGACTTCGGCCAAGGTAACTTCGAGCACCGTCGCGTGGTAACGCTCTCCAAGCTCTGACCGAACACGAGCTAAGCGACCACTCGCTCACTTCGTAAGTCAAGGGCACAAGTTCGCTGCTTTCTAAGATTGTCTTTGGTATGTGCAGGCATGTTACACCTAGCAACTTCGCGTCTCATAAGTCAATTGTATTTTTTTTCTCCGCGATAGTTTGAACTTCTCTCTCAATAATGTATATGTATACGTCATTGAATATATGTGTCTCGATATATATTCCGAAGGTATAGCGCGACAAGTAGACGCTTCGTATAATTGGAACATACAGTCAACTAGCTTCGATTACTATGTACCGCTATAACTCGATGCTATTATGTTTTTTTTTCTTTTCTTCTTTTTATAAGATCAATACCTAATAGCGTACCTCTTTTTTAATTGGATACAATAATAAGAATTACTTCGTCATACGTGTGTATTGTCACGTTTTATATACGATTATTCGCGATAAGATTAACCAACAATTCGTACACGTACAATTATAATAACATTTGACATACGTTCGTCGCAATTTTTATTTTGACTCATCGAAAAGACGCGAATAGGCTTCGTTATTTCTAAGAGAAAAACAAAGATTTTTCCTGCATTTGTCGTAAAGTTATTTTAATCGATTTTTATAGAGGTGTTGGTCAACAGAATTGCAACCTTATTTTAATACTTTGTCGGCATACTCTCACATGCAGTCATACTTTTTTTTACAGTTAACGCGTATCATTTTATACGAAGGTTCTTTGACTGGATCCCAATTTCAATAAGAAATGCATAGAGATGCCGAAACGTTAACGATTGTTTTCAAATGCTTCTAAATGTTTTCATACTATTTAATTTTTGTTCATTTCTGCCTAAAATATTTGCTTGCATCTGTTTAATCATCTATTGCAACAACTGTAAACACAAACTAAACAACATGCAAATACGAATCGTAATTAATTTCTTTTTTTTTCGTTTTCATAGATTACTCGAAGACTATGGTATCGACCGTTTCTATTGCCATGAGTCCTGTCAAAAATAACCAGTTGGAAGAAGCTCTGTAGAATGGTCGATTAAAGAAACCAAAAGGATCTCTGAAAGAGATCAAGATCCTAATCAAAAGACAAAGGAAACAGAAAGCTGTTGAAGACAAGTTTTATACAAGTGTGGTTGTGTGTCTAATGCAATCCTAAAAGACAAAAACTAATATAAATTGTTCGTCGACTGAAAAGGACAAATCGTCCCGAAGGACTATTCAATCGAAATCGATTACGCGTATTTATAGCATCGACACTATACAAACGAGTTAGTTTGACGATGCGCGATTTCATTGCGCAATACCATTGAATTACCAAAGTAAAACCGCGTAAAGATTAAGAAATATGTAAATACGCAATTACGTTCATACGTATTGATAGATTGTGGCGATAATAATTTAATGATAATAAAAGAGCTAGTCGAAAATTATTTAGAGATATAAAAATTATAAAATTCAATTTGTAAATATATTATCGTATCGTAAGAACTTGAGTAACATATATGTCGTATATGTTTATAAAAAAAATATAGAAGATAATTAAATTAGATGATAAAACTCTCTCTCAAGTGCGAAGCATGAAGAAAAAGATCAATTTAAGAGCACAATGATTAATTCCTGCAACAGCCTGTCTTGCTTCGCTGTTTAGGTTCTTTGCGAAGCCTTATGGAATCCTGTACGCCACCTTCGATTTTCGCTTTCAGCACTTTTTCCACCAAGTAGCGCATCGCTTCGTCTTAAAAATAAAAAGAAATCATCGTCGTACGATATATAAAATTGTCACGCGTATTTCGGTGATACTCACCAACGTTCGTATTCTCTTTTGCCGAGGTAAAGTACCAAGCGGTGATATTGTTCTCTTTGCAAAATGTAGCAATCTGTTCGGTTGTTACGGCAGCAAATTGGATGTCGCATTTGTTCGCCAAAAGAACAACGGGTATGTTTGATCCGTCCGGAAGCGTGATTTTTTCTCGAAGATCGCATAGCCATTTCTTCATCGATTTAAAAGTCGCCATTCGTGAAATATCAAAGACCAGTGCTGCGGCGACGCTAATAAAAAATGAACGATAGGACTGTTTTATAAATTAAATACAAATGTTTTTTACACGAGATCGAAAACCTACGCATATTTGTAGTAAATCCTGGTCATGAATCCGAATCTCTCGTGACCGGCGATATCCCTGAAAGTAATAATAAATGCTGGGCGTTTACTTATATAATAAGAGATTATAATAGAAACGATAAATACCATAACTGTAAACCTATTTTAAGATTTGAATCCCAGTCGAGCATTTTTATCACGAAATCAGCTCCTATCGTTATCTTATAATTGGAAGAAAACTTTCCTGGAAAAAGAAAACAGTATAGTTGTGCAGTAGAAGTTGATAAAGAGGCCTGCTTTGCAGGTGCGACGTGCAGTTGTACGATGACGTGTAGTTTTCTTTAGAATGGATAAGCCAGCTTGCGCGTATCATCAGATTATTCTAATCTCGTGTTCTAAATACCTCGAAACATAATGACATTCAAAGAAACTTTTGGATTACCTTCTGTATATCTTCGTACGAGAGCCGTCTTGCCTGAAATAAAATAAGTAATGTGAGAAAGTAACCGGAGAAAACGTGGAATTCGTAAACGCGAAAAATAAATATAACGTCAAATCTGACTGAATTACTTATCTCTACCAAGTTTCCGAATAACACCTTATCAAAATAAATTCGAATACGTAAGTAATAAAAAAGGAAAAAATCGTAACGGAAAAAATAATCACTCACCGACGCCATAATCACCGATAACAAGAAACTTAAAGAGAAGCTCTTTACGTTCATGATTTGAGAGTACTACGTCGGAATCTCTTCTAAGTTTCTTCCTATCCATATTTCTTCCTTCGTACGAAAAAATACAAACACAATGCCAGCCTCGAAATAGTATTACAGTTGGAATAATACGTTAAGAAAAATTCTTTGAATACGTAGTGTCTGAACTTAAATAGTAGAAGCGATAAACTGTGAAGAGTGAACTTTTCGACCTCCGAGGATCACATCAAATCCCTACTCTTGCAGTTTATATCGTTCTTCTCTCGTCGTTACTCATTGTAAACAGCTGATCTCGCCCAAAGTTCGAATTTACATATCGTATCACTGACTAATGAAACCTTTTGTAACAATAAAAACCTATTTATCTTGCTTCGAGTAAAATAATATAAATAAATGTACAATTAAAAAATGAAAATAATTGAATAATCGCAAGCTTGGTGCGAAATCCGTTTAGAAAAGCGGAATAACGAAATTCTGTATATCGTTACATTATGTGGGATACGATATATTTATGTAATAAAGATAACACAATTCAGGTAATCTTAATTTATTAAATTATATTGTTATTAAATGTTGATCAATCGAATAAAATATGAAGTTAACGAGCGTAGTATATTTATATTTAAACAACAAAGAATCTAAAAAGAAAGCCAATCTTTTGGATTGATAATAGTTAATGTATCTATTTCCTCTTCGGAAAATCCCCTTATTCGAAATTTCGGCAGCACGTTATTAAACAGATGAGAATAACCATGACCTCCATAATTAAGCTAGATTAAAAAAAACGACTTAACAGAAAGAGATATTATAAAATAAAAAATAAAATGAGGCTAACTCTACAAATGAAACGTACCAAACGATGTTTAGTGTGAATGTCATGGCTCAAAAGTACTCTCCTTATCTTCCCTTCCTCTCGTAGAAGTTGAACGTAATTAACGCGTTGTGCGTCGGATATCATGTCGACTGATGGATTTAATTGATAGAAAGAACATTCGGTACCAAATAAATCAAATTGACAATAACAATTTGTATCGTCCGAAAATTCCAACAAAGCTTCTTTATTGGTGAAAGTACCTAAAGGTTTGCCGTGGACGATAATATAAATTTGAAAAAAGAAACGGACAAGATTTGCATTGTAAAAAAAAAGTTGATCATACATACGATCAAGATGGGACATCACAGCCTTTTTCGAATCTCCGCCCGCTTCCTGGTAAATTCTCATTATTTCGATGGGTATACTTGAATCTCTTCCCGGATGGAAACTAACGGGACATCCTAACTCTGATTGAACTAATGCAGTAGCTTTTATCGAGCGTTTCTCAAAATCTATATTAATTTCATTGTATTTACCAATACTATATGTATTTGTAAATAATAAATGAATATGAATTTTAACATGCCTTCGATCGGCGAAGAAGTTCCAACTTCTCCAATAAATCCCGCTTTGGTATCGGGAAATATTTGGCAACCTTCAAGCATTTCTGCCATTATAATGTTGTGCAGATCTTCAACGGATAAATTCAAAGTAGCCTGATCCTGTGTTTTAGCGACATAGAATCCTTAAATGTGGAAACGTTAATAAGCCGATAGAAAAGCGTTATGTCGTATGTAAAATCAAGATGACTAAAAAGATACCTGTGCCAGCTATGATATTAACATCAGTTTTTTCCATAAGCGTTTTCATCAATCCTATACTGCGTTTCAAACCATGACTACTATTCTCTACAATAGTATTACCGCCAAATTGATGAAATAATTTTAAATCTTCTAACACAGCATAAGCACTTTCGGTATCATTGAATTTGATATTATTCATGTGACTATATCTGATAAGTAAATAAGACAATATTTGATAATTATATATAAGAGCATATACAACAATTATAAATATAATTATGTCGAACAATTTAACACTTTAACTCACGGATATTGTCTCACCCATCCCATATTATGAAGCTTCATTGGTTTATTTAGAAAAGGTTTTAACGTAGACGGTGGTGGCGTATAAAAATCGGCAAAATCCACGGCAACATGTTCGTGTGTTAAAACTCGTCCGAGTTCGGTAACGTTAACTTTTCCAAGTACTAAACGAATTTTATTGTAACGATATTGCAAAACATTTCAAGTTAACAAATCTACTCACCGGTTTGTACAGTGTCGGCCATACTGATCTTTGCATAAAATAGATCAGTGATGATATGCTATAGAAACGAAACGATATATGAAAAAATATTGAGTACGTATCAAGCAGTCGGTATTTTCCTCTTAAATGTAAACGTAAGAACAATCTCTTTCCTTTATTCCAACTGTTCTAATACTGGAATGCTTATCAATCTCTTACGTAAAGTTTACTTACTATTATTATTATTATTATTATTATTATTATTATTATTGTTGAATCTTTAACGATACGAAAGTAAATTAGTAGATAAGATGAACGATAAGCATTTAAATTTTGTACTTTAAAATAGACAACATAAACAAATATATTATCCTCTTCTTTATTTATATTTTTATGCAATATTTTCATTATAAAGTAATAATCGCTAAGAAATCCTAAGATTTCTCTTGCATTTGTATGGCAATTTCCTAATTGACGAAGGATTTATACAAAATAGAAGAAAACGAGAAATAAATAAATAAGAAAAGTGGACGAACTTCGTTTTTCGGTGGGATAAATAATAGGAAGAGAAAGATACACGTGATGATTGTATTATATATACACGTACGCTTATATGAATCGATAATTTATCTATTTTTCGTTACGTGCATTTCACCCATGTGTGTACAATATAAAATGCTACGTCCACGTGCACAACTATGTCACATGGTGTACACAGTACATAATAATTATCCTCCCAACGTAACGTTTCATATAATTTCAATATTATATACGTGTGTACAGATAGAATCGCTTTTCACGCGGTCAAACTACATATTCACGTCTTCAGCGCGAGAAACTCGGTGTTTTTTAAACAGGAATTTTAATAATACCAATGTATACGCAGTTTATGTAAGATTTTTTTGTCATTAATTCTTTAACGCCAAGAGAAAACTATCTCAAATATATTTACTCCTAGGTAAAAGTTAGCATTAAACAAGTTTCACGGTTCGCGTTGAAAAATAAAAATAAAAAAAAAAAGAAAAATCTATCATAGTACAATGACGGTAACTTTAGAAAAGCTGTTTCAAATTGGATCTCGTAAAGGCAACAAACACATACAATTATTTGCCGTTTTAAAACAAATTAATGCATTTATGCTTGACAAACATTTTTTTGTATATGGTTGTGTTATTTGTATGCGTGCATGCGTGTATGTGGATGTGAATGTGAATGTCGTATATTTCAAAGACAACATATCGATATATGTTTTACTTATGCGAAACATGATCTCGTCCCGTATGATTAAATGCCCCCCCACCCTTCACAATTGTGTGGATTGCAAATAAGTGTATAATTGAATCGCCATAAATATACACAACAATTCTATCGACTTTCTGATATAATCATACGCAATCCAAATTGTTTTCGACAATATAATTTGGGAAAAAGATCGATTGATCGACGCAGTTTTACCTCGCCACGAGATTGCACGCTCGTCCGACGGCTACTTTTTTATTAGCCGAATATGATTTCACGATTCTTAAATCACCGATAATCATTTTATATATATATATATAGATAATAATAATAATATAATTATAATAAAATAATAGAGGGTGGTATATGTATATATACCATAATAATAATAATAATAATAATAATAATAATAATAATAATAATAATAATAATAATAATTTACACAAGACTTTTCTTACTTCCTAACGCAATTAGTTAATTATATTACTTAACTATGTACGACATGCTTACGACTATATTCGCTTAGGTTTTATAACGCAGTACAGTCTCTACATAATGATTGATTCGCAAGGAAAATGATCTAACGTTCGAACAAATATAAAAAAGAACCGCGATATAGTAAAAAATATACAGACAAACGCGTAATATACAAGTCGATGAAAAAGATTAAGTCAATCATTAATTGTCTCATATAAATTCTTGCTTTTCTCATATTCCTCGTATCTGACATCATAAACGAAAGAACGTGACAGGAGTTCTAGTTCATTATTAAGGAAAAATAAAAGAAGAGAAAGAGGGAGAAGAGGGAGAAAAAATACATTATAGATTCTCATAACACGAGGTTGAGAAACGGATTAAAATACTACAAAGCTGGTAACAAAAATGGTAAAAGTCAGTTCTCGATTGTTTCAGATCCTATGTAAATCAAATTGATGTGATAATAGTTCAATAAGCATCGATTCAGAACAAGCTAAATCAATTGGAAAACTTTCGATTAAATCAATATGAAGGTAATATATAACAACGCGAAACCAAGTTTCGTTCTACAAATCCATTCCACATTACACGACATCTTCATAAACTATCATCACTGTCATCAGCAGGTGCTTCAGCAGGAGGTACATTTCCATCGACGATCGCCCCGTTTCCTTCTCTATTCGTATCACTTTCATGTTCCATAGAACTATTATTTTGAATTTGTTGTTCCTCTGCTATGAATAACGAAGAAAAAAATATAATTGATTATGTTTTGTTAATAACGAAATGAAAAGAAGCAAATGATTAAGATCGATAACTTGCCTGATTGTGTTCCTGGAGAATCTTCGTCGCCTTGACCAGGACTTAATATAGCTTCTTTTATTTGACTATTTACACCTTTTGGATCTAAATCTGTAGCCCAACTAAAGTACATTAGTGCAAGATGAGTATTTCCTAGTTTCTTGTGCACCTACGATGAAAACAATAATAAAGTAAAAGAGATATGGAATAAGATATAAATAATATGTTTTACCTTTCCTATCGAATAATAGACTAGAGATTCTTTGGGCACGATATTCTTTAATTCTTCGAATTCTCTCAATGCTTCCGCGTGCCGACCAATTGAAAAATTAATCGTTGCACGATGGAATTTGCAAAGAGTGTTATTGGGATCATTGGTAATAGCTGTATTTAATGTTCTTAAAGCCTGATCAGTTTTTTTGAGAGCATGTTGTACAACGCCTATATGGCACATAATTGCCGAATTCTGTGGATTTATTTGCAAAGCTCGTTTAAAATGTAATTCTGCCAAGCTATATTGTTCTTGTTTAGAAAATATTGTTCCCAACCCAAACCTTAAATACAAATTAATATTGAAAATATATTATTTTACGAAAGTATGAAATTATAAAATATAACATATATAGAATAATTTACCAGGCATTATAGTGTCTAGAATCAAGTCTAATTGCATTACGAAATGCTGTAATTGCCTTATCCAATTCCTCGGTCATAACATATTCATGACCAAGGAGTGTATATGCATACGGAAAATTAGGATCTACCTACAAAATATCGTAAAAAAGGTATTATATTTCGTAATAAATTGATTATTATGGAGTATGACTTCCCATGGCAATAATTCAATTGTATACCTGTATAGCTCTTTGAAAGAACTTGATTGCTGTTTCGTGTTCAGTTTGAGCAGAGAAAAGATTACCAGTAGCACACCATGCAGCTGGCGAATTACGATCTTCGGAAACAAGTTCTTGAGCCAAAGTAGATAGTTGTACTTCTGCATGCATATGCCAAAGCACTGTACTATATATTTCCATTAATTCAGTCCTCTGTGGTTCTAATTGTCTGACTTCGGCAAAATAACTGTGAATTTAAAACAAAATTAAACTTAGAACTTTTTGATATGATATTTCTATTGTGTAATAATAAATGATATAGTATCACTTACCCAGCTGATTTCTTGTAATCCATCATTTCAAAATGAGCACGTGCTAGCATAGATAGTACCCATCCAGTATTATAATGTTGTGTTGGAAGAACACTAAGGATTTCAATAGCCTGTGCACAATTATACTGGCTTAAATGTTGATATGCCATGCCAAGTTCTTTTAACAAAGACATTAAACCTTCTGTAAATAATTAAATACATATTCACATATATATATATATATAAATCCCTTTCACTCTTTCTTTATTCTCAAAATAAAATATTTTAAGTATTTTTAATTTACCAGCACACTGTTTTTGTAATGTCACAGCGCAATGAGCAATGCTACTTTGGTTATTCAATGCATTTACATTTGCCACAGCCTTTTCTGATGTAATCGTTTCATTCTTCTCTTTTTCATTCCGATTTCTCTCATTTAAATCATTAAAATTAGTTTTATTTAAATTAGTTTTGGAAAGTCTTGCTTTTGCTTTCCTAGATGGTGACTTAGGTGTTGCAAATTTATTTCTATTAGGTGACTTGTTATTTTCCTATGATGAAGATACATTAAATATTACTAATAATGAAATCACACATTATTAAAATAAGCAATGCATATAATTCGAACGATACATACTTTAACCGAATAGCTGTGACTAAATAATCTCGATGATCGTCTAACGTTTGTACCCTGAAGAGTAGGTGGTGTAGGTGTAGGAGTACTTGGTGTTACTGTGACTATATTAGCAGTATTACTTGCATTACCGGATTGAGAGAACACTGGTTTACCTTGTTGCAAAGGTGTTTCCTTCCTTGAAATAAATTGCTAAAAAATATATAAAGTTCATTTGAGTGTACAATTTGAAGAAAATCTACAATTACATATCATCTCTTACCCCTACATGAGCCCTGAAACTGCTAACGCACTTTGCCAAACTTTTTTGGTCATTTGCTTCTGTAAGAGTCGTATGAGAAGGTAAAACGGTAGGTTCTGGTGTGTTACTTTCCAATGGTAAGATACCAAAATTAGGTGTAAGAGGACTCATAGAATTATTGAACATACTCCGATATCGAGGATGCTTAGCACGAGGTGATATTGAAGAAGGATGAATATAGTGTGTAGGTATATTTTGTGGGTTTTCTTCGATGGACGAGTACAACCGTACGTTAGGTGCTACGTTGGTTATGATCGTTGTGGTTGTAGTTTGCACAGGAGTACTGTAATTCATTATTACCACAATAATACAAATAAAATAAAACGAAAAATAATGTCATATATTTACCTGTTAGTGCCATTAGATGTAGGAGCGGTATTTGAATTGTTAACAGGTACAATAAAATCAGGTTCCGGAATATAACTTAAAATTGGTGTTACACCATGACACATAGCAAAATTATCTAATTTATCCAGATTGAAGATTTTTGCTGGATCCACTTTTTCTCCTACATTGCATAATTCTTCGAAAGAATGCCACAAAAATGGATTCATTTTCAAAGCCAATTTGTGTGCTTCATTGCCTTTAGCGGTGCGCATCATTTTATAATAAATTTTTGCTATTATCTGAAGTGAAAAACATGCTTGTTCACCAAACTGAGCAGTAATCTCCTCTAAACTTTTTAACTGCTTATAATATCCACCAATTATTGCCGCTTCCGCTTCCGCAAACCTAAAAATATCGAATTAATATTAATACCTAAAGATTGGTAGAAACAAAATCTTACAATTGTATATCTTTTTACTTACTTTTCCAAATCGTAACAACACTTAGCCAAAAGAAACCTACATTGTGCGGAACTAGGTGCTTTTTTGGAGAGTAAAGCATGAGCCTGCCTAATCCTTCCTGAACGATAATAACAAGTTGCCAAAAGAAATAATGTTTCTTCTGTATCCACTGTGAAAAAGAACATTAATCATATATCACCTGGATAGAAAGTCAATTTTAGATATTAAAACATCATGTACACATGTATGTAATACCTTCCGCGCATAATCTTTCTGCCAAAAATATTGCATCTGGATAAGCATAATGATTTAAACAGTGCCATATGGCTGCCTGTAATACAATAACAATAAAAAAAAAATTAATGAGTGTTATCAAATTATACTTATTATTAGACAGTAGTAATATATAAACACAATCATAAACACTCCTCAATTAACGTGCGTAAAAAAAATATTTAATTGATCGCTCAACGGTTTGCCTTGGTATAATGTATTTTAACAAGAAAAAATTCTCAAGAGCGCGTAACGAATTGCAGTAACTATTTTTCGTCATTCATAACTTAAATGAACATAATTAGAGTAAAAATTTATGTTCACTAAGCAACACAATATAAGATGATAAATGTTAAAAGTGCTTAAGTTCGTTGTTAAGTTGATCATAAATAAAAAAGAAGGAAAGAAAGAAAGGAAGAAAAAAATAATGTTTAGAAATTACTTCATAATTCGCAGAAATCAGCATTTCTCTATCAATGTAAATTCGCAATAGAATGGCCTTAATTTCGAGACGTCAATATCAATAAGTGTGAATATATACCCCGTCTACAAATTATACGTCATCTATAGTTCTCCAGGGATATCTGCTGTGTTTACCTGCACTGGCTCCTGCACAATCATCGTTTACACTTCGAACTTGATCATAAAAACGTATAATTTCTTAACGGTTAGAATAAAATTTAATTAGGAAAATCCGAAGTCGAACAACCGATGCATATAAAAATTCTTCAGGAGTCCATCTTTTGTCGGATTCCTTTTGAAGTGAGCAACTGACTTCATGGGGAAGGTTGGCCAATCTAGTGAACAAATTTATTTCTAGCGCTTGTTACAAATATAATATACATAAATAACCCTATGATTTCTTGTCCAGTATGGTGGACAAATTCCTAAGTTGTTTCAAAAATTATTACACTTTCTATCTTCTCTTTAAGTATATCTAGACTTAATGCCAAGGAAGAAAGAAAATTTGTTGTCACGTATAATCGAACATTCTGTTACGAAGAGCAGTCAAAGTGGTTGTCTCGTAACATCAGTCAATTACAAATGAAATTGTAATTCGATATTAACATAGATCGTTTTAATTTTTTAGTTCGTGCAAAGTTCGTGAAATTTTTAACTCGATTGAGGAGAGTGTGTAAAAATCTAGACAATATTGTTTTAAATCAATCGGCAATTAAACTCGTAACAATACGATACAAAAAATTATCTCTACGTAGAAGGCAAATTGTAAATTATTGATTTACGGTTTGGCTTGCACACGTGTGATTTGTTTTAAGATTAAACTTAAACAGAATTCATTTGGAATAAAGAAGAATGTTTTTTATAAACGAAAGAAAGAATCACAATTATGTGTCTTTTTCTTCGTTAGCGCCTTATTGATCATATTCCATTATATACAAGAAGATAATATCGTAAAATTAATCTTATGCATAACGTAATCGTATCGAAAATCAAATATGAACGGATTTAGCACAGGCGAAGAAGATTCTAGGGGTGCAACGGATCAAATTTGTTGTCTCGTTGATGAAGGTGAACGATGTTCTCGTCCAGCTGGCAATGCTTCTTACAGCAAAAGAATACAAAAGACTGTAACCCAACGACGCCTCAAACTTAATTTGGATCAAATGGTACTTTTTGCTCAGAAATCACAAGGTTTGTCCGAGTCGCATGCACTTTCTGAATTTAATTACAGAGAGGAATGTCACATGCTCGGCATAAAGATCTTTAAAAAGTAACAAAATACTTTAAATATCATTTAAATTATATTACAGATATATTTCACATTTATGTAGAATTTCTTATTACACTTTTTATTACTAGAATTGATCTTCATGCTTTACATATCTCTCTGGCAGAATCGTCCGATTTTAAGGAACAATAATATCTAATCAGCTTGATGTATTAAGTTTGAATTATTTTCTTAATCACATTTTTTTGCACCCTCAAACAAAGAAAATAAATAAATGCGTTGCACTTTTTGTCCATGTGCTTTTAATCAAAACACTATGAAAAAGAAAATACATGAGATGCGAACAAACCTTTATTTACCGCTAGAATTTTTAAATTATCTATACTAAAGTCATGTGATAAACTCAGTTCTAATTTATATATAGGATAATTCAAATAAAACGTTACAAAATGTTTTATCAACAGTTTGTAACACTTCATTTAAATCACTCTGTATATTACATATACGATTTACAATATTACAATTGAACAAAGCATTTTTTTATTATTATGGTATGTATTATATAAATACCAATTGTGATAAAAGTAGTAGTAAAAATAATTTTAAAAAAAGTTCTGTATATATATATATATATATATATATAGTGTGTGTGTGTGTGTGTGTGGGTGTTACCTGTATAATAGTGTGTTATATTTTTTATGTAGGCACGTCACATATATATTTGTGATTATCACAAACAAGTTATACAATGTGCGAGATCTAAACAACAGCAACAACGTAGAAGAAAAGACTCGGAAGAAGATTCAGGCGAAACTGATAATGATCTTCCAGAAGTGGATTTATTCCAATTACAAGTTAGTACTTTAAGGCGCTATAAACGGCACTACAAAATTTCTACTCGACCAGGCCTAAACAAAGCTCAATTAGCTGATGTAAGTATTTACAAAATCATAAATTGTATCATGAATCATATCATGTATTATCAATTAATTTATTCTTTTTCCATTATAGACAATTATGAAACATTTTAAGACTATCCCTGTAAATGAAAAAGATGCCTTAAGTATTTTCATCTTCACAGTTAAAACTAATGCTAATAAATTGGATCAAAAGAACGGTTTAAGCAACGATACAACGTAGCTGAGGAGAAATATTCACGATCAATCATTATTGTAATATTAGTAAAGAAGAAAAGCGTACATGTGTGAGTTTTCACTTGTTAATAAGTATTTTATAAGAGTTGTGTATACTATGTATAAAATTGTCTTTGGAAAAAGTATTTGTTTTCTCTTTTATTTTTCTTACACGACCTGCATATTTGATTTCTTTTTAAAAATAAATTCTCCTATCTTTGTACACATTTAATCTTTTATGAGAAGTAATTAATAGTTATGCATATGTACAATATATATATATTATTTATTTTTTAATTATTAGCAAAGTTAATATGCAACGTAAGAAACTCAAAATTTATAAAATTTAATGTAAATACGCCTTTCTGATTTTCTATGCTTCTTGTAACTCACTTTTATATTTTGAATAATATACAATTCATCATTCCTTACTATCGTCCATATGTTTAATAATAACATTATTACTTTTAATGATATTAAATCTTAGAATGTTAAATTATTGTAAGATACCTGAATTTTTTGTACAGAACTTATATTTTTACTATGTATATTACACTAGATCTATACTATCAATTATTTCTACAACTTCCTCTTCGCTATCATCATCTGATTCTAAAATATATATAACAATAAATATTATTTCTATTTTATAAAATGAACACTTTAATTGAACTAAAAAAAGGACATTCTAACTTACCTGCTTTATAAGTTTCAATATTTGAAGGTTTTTCTACAGATATAATTTCAACATCACTCGCTTCTTCTTCCGAAGATACACACCACGAATTATGACCACCATCTCCTATTACCTTTGTCTGAACATTATTATTAAAATATTATTATAAATCTTTTACTACGCGTTGTTGATTGTTTATTAAATAAAAATACCTCATCTGGGATCAACTCTGCAAACCCTTCACCTACTTTCACAATATGACTGCATTCTTCATTGTCATTATTTTCATGAACCTCTGAAATTATTTTATATCATTTTATTAATGTATATATTAGTTTATTTATAAGTTTTCCTACCATTTTTAGATTCCTCGGAATTCTTCCAGTTATTCAATTTAATACTAATATTATCGTTATACATACTAGTTATTTTGCTCGAAACTATAAATTCTTTGATATGACAACTGTAAGTACTGTCTTTACTAAATCTACAAAAAATAAAATATTTTTGTAATTACTATATTATTTTAATCAATAGATAAATTATACCTTAAACTGATATCTTTGGCAACTACATCTTTTATTTGCTGTATTAATTGAGTTGCATGTTTTGCTGCGTAGCTCGAAGCTATGGATATAACATCTTCAACAGTTAATGTTTTAGTTAGATAATCAAAATGCAAACTGCAAAGTTCTGTATACGAATTTACACCAAGAGTTAATTGTGCTACGCCGACTCTTTCTTCCATATAAGTGGGATCCATGACAGTAACTCCACTATAAAAACAAAATAAAAATTTATATACATTAAATAACAGTATCAAAAATTATACTAATAAATATTAAAATATTTAAACAGTTGTTTGTGTGTGAAAATATATAATAAATAACAATGCTAACCTTTCAAATGTTATAAACGAGACGCAAACAGGTAAGAAAAACAACGTCAGCGGTAAAGGATCCTTTTCATTAAACGGATGAATAATAATGTTGGTTCCAGTTGATGTTACATCTGGTCTATGAAAATGCATAAGTGCTGCAAGGGCAGCAATAGATGCGCAATCAATCAAATTTCCATCATGATTTAAAATGTTAATATCAAGTCTTAAATTCCATACCTGTGTGTAAAAAAATTTGAATTAATTCCTTATATTAATAGTATCGTTCAGTCATTTTTTCCCGCTATCAAATCTTTTTTTTTTAAATCTTCATTTTTATACAGATTTTGCAATCTGCTAAAGAGATTTATCTTAAGGTTTTAAAATCGCTATCTTAAGAAATAAAATTTATATAAGAAAATGGAAAAAAGAAACAATAATAACTTTTTTGTCAGCCACTATGCATAAAGATTCCAAATCTATGCATCTAGAATCTTTTATACATTTTTCTAATTGTCTATTTATTAGAATAGCAGCTTCGGATTGACGATTATTTTCTAAATGCTGTGCTGCTATTGGATTCAACTCAACATTAATATAAATCATTCCTTCATTCGGTCGAGATGCTTTAGGTTGTTGGATATCGCATGATACTTGTGCAACCACTCTGTTAAATTAAAATATAAATATTATATATTTATGACTATTGTAAAACTAATTAATACCATAATATTAGATTAAATCATACCTTGTTTTTCCAAGGGATACAACACAAGAACCCCAATTAGAACCAAAATAAATGTCAACAGGTCGTGCTTCGAAAAGATTTCTTCCATCTAATCGCTGAAATAATTTAAACAAATATAAATCTAAAGAATGTAATAAACGATTCTAATACATCTGTGTAATACTTTTTCTATTTATACAATTATGAAATTATACATTTTATTAAAACTAATATTTGGTTATAAAAGATACTAAATATTGTAATATCATTAAAAAATATACCGTTTTTTCCTGTATGGCTGTATTTATAAAATTTCGCTCACAATTTGACAAAATAGATTTCTTCATGTTTATTTATTGTACGATTCGAATATATTACAAGAAATCTAATAAATTTTAACACGTAAACAAAATACATGTGCGTATCGCTTACGATATTATGAGAGCATAGCATAGGTAATATATTTTACGCGGGAAAATTCAAAATTCTGGCCTTCAAATCTTTTTTCTTGGCTACGTTCAGGTTTATCGTAGAGAGAGAAAATAGCAATCAAGAGTGTTGTCTGTGACAGTTGCTATTTCAATAAAATACAATTAAAAACAGTTTTTATGGACTTACAATATTAAATAAAATGAATCGAAATTTACGTACTTATATTTTTAATCGAAATATTTATAAATTTTTCGAAACAAGTAAAAGATCAGCAGGTCATAGCAAATGGCAAAATATAAAACATATAAAAGCAGAAACCGATCAAGCAAGATCTATATTATTTATGCAATTAAGAAGAAAGATAAGAGATGCTGTTTTTGGTATTTATTATATATTTTTATTATTTTGTTTTTACTTATTTATTAAAATAATATACGATAACCTTAAAAAACGTAGAGATTATTCAATGTTTCAAGTAAATTATATTTAACAAGTATTTCTGTATCTTATAGTCATGGCTACATATTGAAAGATTAAATATATATTGTATTTTTTATTAATTGAGAGAGAGAGAGAGAGAGAGAGAGAGAAATAGAGAAAAGTTAAATGTTATTAATTTAATAATTTAATTTGTAGAGGGTGGTGGCAGTATAAAACCAACGATAAATCTAAAATTAGCACGTGTCATAGAACAATGTAAGAAATCAAACATGCCTATGTCAACGATAAATAATATCCTAGATAAAATAGATTGTTCTAAAGAGAAGACTCAGACTACTCTGCTCCAAATTCAAGGACCAAAAAATTGTATCATGGTTTTAAAAATTGTGACAGATAATATAACAGAGACAAAAATGCATCTTAATTCCGTACTAAAAAAAATCAAGTAAGATAGCTGAACGAAGATTAAAATATGCATCTCTTTTAATTATTAAAATTAATATATATATATAAATATATATTATTTAAATAGCGCTAAGATTTTACAAGCTGCAATAAACGGATTTTTCGACCATAATGGCATTATAATAACCGAGGCAAAATCTACATTGGAAACAGCAATGGAAAATGCAATAAATGTTGGAGCTGTAGACATTGAAGAGATAGAGGAAGATGAGAATAAATATTATAAGGTTGTGTAATTTATCTTATACTTTTGAAACTGTTATTGTTTACTTTAATATGACTATTTCTTTTTAAAATATTTTTTTTTCTGTTACAGTTCAAATGTGATCCACAACTTTTGATAAAAATAACAAACCAATTGAAAAATCTTGATTATAGTGTCATTGATACGAAGGAAGAATTACTTCCATTAATTTGTATAAAGTTAAGCGACGAAGATCTACAAGTAGTTCAATCAGCTCAACAGAGACTATTAAGAATAGATGAAATAGAAGAAATATATGATAATGTAGACCGTAATAATAACTTATGAAGTTAAATATTAATTATCAGGGGTATCAATCTGCAGTGTAAATGGAGAATTACGTGTATATAACAGCAATTAATAAAAACGAATATACAGTTATAAATTAAATAAAATAAATATTTTCAACACATTAAACTTTATATGACTTAAATACAAAATTTTTACATTATTTATTTATGAATAACATCGATTAATTTCATATACGATCCTTTACGTTATATCAACTTCTATATGAAATTATTCATATACATAATATTTCATAGATAAATAAATAATATTATAAATGCATCAATAAATTATAAATTTAATTATACAACACACTCACACATTACGAATATTTCAAAATATTGGAAAATAATATACAATTTGGCACAAGAATTGTTTCAAATATATTTTAGAATAAATCTTGGTTTCTGTGATAATAAATTGATACACATATGTATATATTATTTAAAAAATGCAATATCTCTTTAGAATCACTTCTGTTTTAACGTTTATATTATTAACGATAAAAGTTGTATCATTACTCTAAAAATACAAATAATCTGTTTAATTTAATGCATCTTCAAAAATACTTTAAAACTGCTGTATGAGACACTCTTTGGATTATTTAATAATATTTTCATTAACATTATTATCGTAATAAATTTTAAAGAACTATTGAGAATGTTAATATCATCTTATATGTATGAAATACATAATCAATAATTAAAGGAAATATATTATAAACATATAATATACAAAATATATGTTTCTTTTCTTTCCATAAAGAATTACATTGTTTTAAATTGTAGAGACTTTTTCTATGTAATACGAACTAATAGAGCTAAGCCAACGTAACAATGATGTATACTCGGAGTTTCAAAAAAATAATGTTTAAAGTATTATTTAATAGATAAATAATTACAATATAATATTATGCAATAGTCTTTAAAAGTTAAATAGAAAAATAAATWATAWWWATATMWATWTRKATRTWWRWAYWWATWTATAWAYTWTTGGAARTGCTTTCTGAACATAATAGATAATAAAATAGTTAGAAAAACAAGTTAACGCATATATAGATAGTTCTTCCATTCTCATAGAAAAAATATTAACTCCTTATACTCTATACACTAATATAAGTATTATATAGTGCACTTATTCTTAGTAAGATTATTGAGTGAAAAGAATTAACATATCCCCTTTTAATCATGAAAATATACTGATCGTATAGTATTAATAATGATCATGGATATAATGAAGCTATCAAGCAATGAAATTTGTTAAAGTCATTTTAGAATCTGGCATAATATCTAACAAATAGTGAGGTGTATCAGTCATTGATGCAAGATCAGCTTCCAATAAGGCCAACTGTAGTTCTCTGCGTGCTTTTTGTACAACATATACCATAAGAGATACTCCTACTAATATCTATAACGAAAAGCTAAATTATTATTCTTATTATATTTATTAATTCTCTTATATCTTCGTGAAGAGAAAGAGAGATTGTATAATCTATTAATTTAGTTGCCAAATTAATTCTGAAAAGTAAATTACCTGGAAACAGAAAACAATATAGCCGGTCGCTGCAGTTGACCTATCTTCTAGTACATCTTGCATTGATCTTAAACTGCTACCTAAATAAACATTAATGAGTTGGGCTGGTAATAAACCCAATGCACTTGCTACATGATAGCGAATTCCAGTTATGTTGCTAACCTGTATCATATAATAAACATATTTAAATATTACATATATGTACGACATAGGAAAAATATATACGTTACTATAATACATACAGCAAAGATTGTATTTTGTAGGCCAAAAGGTATCGGCGTTAATCTTGCAAAGAGAACAACTTTAAAAGCTTGTGGTCCTGAAATGACTCTAAGTATAGCTCTTGCAGTATCACTTTGTAATAGTGCTCCAATTGGCAGTTTAGAAGAGAAAGCACCCAAAGTAACATGTGCTATAGCAATACCCAAATTTGCGGAAAGAACAACCATCATTATGCCTCGCACAATACCAAAAAGATAACCACTGGCAACAATAAGGAAGAGATATCCAATTACGATAGGAAAAGAAACCACAGTGAACAGTGCAACAAATATGACCGTGATAATCCAAATATTCTGGTTTTCTATCCAGAAGAGTAACACCTTGATGTAATCTCTACATATGAAAACTATAGCTCCTAGAAGAGCTAAAGTTGCAATGGTAATTGTAACGTAGCATACAGAATTTGAACTGATACAGTTACAATGTATAGACGTCGGATGTTTAGATGAATGCACACAGGTTTCAACATGTTCTATATCTATTATATCCATGCTCAATGTATTTACCATATATATCCATAATTAAAATCTTCCTTCCTTATCACAACCTAAGATCAAATTATATTTGTTTATAAATATAATATATATTTTCATTTTTTAACAATCGTATAGAATTTTTAATGTATTTTATATATATATATATACACATATATAAATTATTTTGCAAATAAATATACATATAAATGAATTTGATAAAATGACAGGAAAACGTTTAATCAGTAAAAAGTTAGAACTTAAAATATGGAACATATTACACCTATATCTCTGTTGTTGCTTGAAAAAATATGATATATTTATAGTTTGCTATCAAAATGTATATATATGTATAAAATAACATAAAATCAATATTCATAAATATTAATGTAAAATATTAAAAACGCAATATGCAACAATGTTAATACAATACAAATGATACTTTTCTACTTACTTTCTAACAAAGAGGATATGCTAAACTTCATCATATTTTTGTTGTTGGTCTCATATATCCTTATTCATAATAAATGCTCACGTAATATTAATGTAAATTAATAAAAATATCGAAGACAATGACAGCTTAGAAAGTATAGTTCTAAGCTAATCTAACCTAATATATCCTAACATGACGTTACATGATAATCATAATATGATCAAGGAAAAAGGACAAAAGTAAGCGGAACGACTACGCCTCGAGTTTTAACTTTCCTACGCAAATCTGCCATCTATGTGAAGAAAACATTCTAAATAATAACAATATATATACGTGAGAAATACAAATACGTATCGTCATTAAAAATAAGTACTATTAATAAAGATTTCTTTTCTTTTGTATCTCTTCGTTGATTATTCAAATCTAGAATCTATTTAAGACAATTTAAGCGAATAACCAATACTGAAACGAGATGATTTCTCTTTTAACTAATTGCAATAAAACATTGAAAATAGGGAGAAATATTTGTTGGTATTATTTTCAAGAACATGATTCGATTATAGGTTATAAATTACAATAATTTTTATTGATCTCACGATAAAAAATAGATATCGATAATGATTACGATAGAATATTCGATAAATTACAATTGTTATGTTTGATAAGTTAAATTTTCGATATATATCGATATTGTCTATGGCCGCGAAATAAGATAGCCACAGAGGGTGGATATTCGACAAATGTCATCGGTAGTAATTAAACATTCCAAGTGAATAGGATTAAATTTACCTATTAAATTATTCAAATAAAATATTTTGAAGTAATTACATACTCTACAATCATGGCAAGTATTGGGGTGAATAGATATTAGATCTTTTAAATTATTTTTTGTTATGTCCATAACCTTATTCGACATATTTCTCGTTCATATTTAAATATAATAACTAAACATCGAAAAAGCAATTCTATACATTATATCTGTGATTAGTTTTAACATATATTTATATATGACATTTGTACAAATGTTACTTTTGATTCTTCAACTAACTGATATTTAAAAATTCGATTTTTTCTACTATTATCTTTTTTATTGTAATAATCATTAAAAAATTGAAAGAAAAGAAGATAACTTTAATTGCATAAGGGTCATCAAAGTGGCTTAATTATATTGTAAATTATCAATGTTATTTATAGGTAAGTCACAAACAGCAATAAATTATATTAAAAATATTCAATGATTTATTCTAGATTCGTTTTATTTTAATTCAAAATAGAGCTGGTAAAACTAGACTTGCTAAATGGTATATGAATTTCGATGACGATGAGAAACAAAAATTGATTGAAGAAGTTCATGCAGTAGTTACTGTTAGAGATGCCAAACATACTAATTTTGTAGAAGTAAGTTAACAAATGATACATTTGTAACGTGTTTTACTATAATAATAAATTAATTTTGTTTTCAATTGGTCTTTAAATGAATCAAATATATGTTTTAGTTCCGCAATTTTAAGATTGTTTATAGACGATATGCAGGTTTATATTTTTGCATTTGCGTGGACGTAAATGATAATAATCTTTGTTACTTGGAAGCAATTCACAATTTTGTAGAGGTCTTAAATGAATATTTTCACAATGTATGCGAATTGGATTTGGTGTTTAACTTTTACAAGGTAACAATTGCTGCATATCTAATTTTTTATAATTAAAGAAAAAGATTTTATCGCTATCGCTAATTCTGTAATTTTTCTGATAATTTTTCTGATAATTTTTGATAATAGTAAATTCGTAGAATATTTTTTCTTTCTCTTTCTTAAGTTTTATCAATGATGTATTATATTTTCAGGTGTATACGGTGGTAGATGAGATGTTTCTAGCTGGTGAAATTAGAGAGACCAGTCAAACTAAAGTGTTAAAACAGTTATTGATGTTGAATTCCTTAGAATAAATCTATTTATAATGTATCGTCTACTGATACTTTGAAGATTGTTTATTTATCATGAAAATTGATAATTGTTTAATTTACAATGCGTTTAAATTATTGAAAATAATTCAAGAATACTATACTATAGCTACGTTATTCATAATCTTATAAATAAATATCGTATTACGAAAGCACAATAACAATTATAAACGTAAGTTTACCATTCGAGTATAATATATGTTCCTATTTTTTGTCTTATTTATGAAACAATACATATAATTAAAAAATATCTATTTCACATTAATTTCTTTTAAAAATAATAATTCAAATTAAATTAATTTAGACGAGAAGATAAATTGATGGTTTATAATTGAGATTATATCACAAGTTAAATAAGAGATGAACACGTTTATTGTTTAGTTACAAATGAGATTGTATTTCCTTTTCTTTTCTTTTTTTTTTTTATTTAATTCTACAGAACACTCATATCTCAGTGTCGTTACATTTTTTTCAAGCAGAAATGTTATGTAATATTACCGTGTTATGTATACACACTTTCTTTGTGCATATACAAAGAATAATCATCTATAATCGTATGTTAGTCAATGTTGTTAATGTGTGTGTGTACCTGATGTAAAAAATATTGTTTTAAAACATATGATATAAGATGCGAAATGTTTAATTTCTCGTATTCTATTAAATAAGAAAGAGAGAGAAAGAGAGAAAGAAAGAGAGAGAGAGAGAGAGAGAGAGAGAGACATCGGTTCTGTGCACTTTGGCAAATTTTATTGTCATATCTCAACCATATTAAAATATTCAGCAACCATTAGATTTCCTTCTACACATGACCAAAAAAAAAATATATTTATCATAATATAGGTTTTTTCTTTCGTGGCATTTGATACAACAAAAATTGATTGTAGGATCCAGTTAAAATGATAAATGAATTTGTTTCTAGAGAATTTCTTTTGTAGAAAAAAAAATAAAAGTCTGAACGATACAGAAAAAAACTGACCGATACATAACAGTAAATGATCGAGCAACTTTGTTCTTTTTCCAGATACTCCAATATCCCCAAAATTAGCATGTATTTATATAGTAATAATATAATGCAACAGAGAAGCTAGCGCAATATATTATTTGTCATTTTTGTCTTGACAATTTATTATTATATCTCAAGTTAATTTGCTTATTTAAATAGTAATTATTTAATATATTTTTTCTATAAAACTAAACTAGATTATGATAAACTTAACGTATATGAACAGGGAGGGGGAGAGAGAGAGAGAGAGAGAGAGAGAGAGAGAGAGAGAGAGAGGGAGAGAGAGAGAGAGAGAGAGAGAGAGAGAGATATCAAATTTGGGCGAAATAATACAATAGCGCCGTTTTGCCATTTATAAAGGACTAAAATTAAATGCCTCTTGCCATGTGCGAGCAATGATAATTTCGTTAAATGGCAATAAAATTATCCTAAAAGAAATATATATATATATATATATGTATATATATATATATCTCCATTATTAGCGGTTACTTTCATTGCGTACACGGATTATTAATTAACTGTTTTTTCATCATTCTTTACGTTCTCTCATTTTTAATTAGTATTTTTCAATTTTTAATGCATTCGTCAATCTACATTTCGCTGTGTGCGTGCGCAATTTGTAAAATACATGCACACACACACAGCATGCACGCACATAGAAACATGTACAGTATGGTAATATTCATACATGAAGAAGAAAAGGTTTAAACGGCGCAGTGACAATAAAAAAAAAAAATGCTATTTCGTAGATACAACACGTTGAGAGAACATTTCTCCATTTCATTTTCGATTTAAAAATTTCACCACACTCCGCTTGATACCAGTCAAGGTTGTTTACATGAAAATGTACAAATAACGTTCAATTGATCTTTTTTCTATGAACAATTATTATTATTATGTATATAGGAACTAATAAATTTCTGTCAAAAATAGTACGAAAATGATAGCAGCATGCAAGTGGAGTGTGTTTCATTATTACTGTACATTGTTTACAAGCATGCCCCTCTTCATGATTTCTTGACGACGAATTATTTAATGTGTGCTTTTCTTTCATATATTCATAGGATAATCACGTGATATCGGTTTACATGACAGTCGGCTAGATGATTAAAAAAAAACCAATAATGTAAAATTATGTTTTTAAAAGACGGACCAGACGCGCCAAATGTACAAGTATACACATACATATATAATGCCATGTTGGGGGATGTGATCTAATTACGTATATTGATAGTATGTAAAAGAAGTTCTGTCAGGCGCTATCTCATGCCAAGTTGTTTTTGGTAAAAGTACCTGTGTATTTGCTTGAACTAAATAATAGCATGCATGTTATCACGAGGAATTCTAATCTTCTGATAAATCTATTTTTGACTTTTGGTGATATCCCAAGAATAAAAAAAAAAAAAAGAGACCAAAGAAAATCATCATCTTTAGTCAAATACGAAAAAGAGAAAGACCACGACGAAACGTACATAATCGATTAATTGTTGAGAGATCTCTATGTGTCGAATTTATCTTACATTGCACTTCCAAATTGATGGTTTCCTAATTCTTGTAGAATAATGTGATGGCCGACCAGCGTCGGTAGCATCTACTGCTGGATGCACAGGTATTCACAGAGCACAAAGAGTACTTGGCTATAACAAACATTTTATTCAACTATCATTGTGGTATCAGATATAAACGAACATTTTTATCATCGTTAAAAGTACTAAACCGAATGGCCTAAGGTACGCGTATAAGTGTGAGCGTGTGAAAAAACTGTGTATGAATGTGTATGTATGTGGTTGTCGTCTCATATTTCTGCCATTATAAGACGTCCGTGTGTCAGCATTAACGTGACCACCCCTTTTTCTTTTTTAAATAAAATTATTATCTACACGCATCTCCTTATGCGTCATAGACTCGACACAAATGCGATAACAGCAACGTTAAAAAATATAATACAGTATGGGGCAATTACAGAATGAAAAAAATAATACATTCTTTTGTATTTGATATCACATACAGCCCGGGCCAATCTGTACTGGACATGTATCTTATTTATATTAGATTTTCGTACTGTAAACCTTTTTTTTACTTCGCGAACTTCTACTTACGTACATTGTGAATATTGAATAATTTTTTAAATGTTCTTGTTGTCGTTTCTTTTTTTCTCTCTTTTTTTTTTTTTTTTACAGATCTTTCAAAGAGTAATGGGCAATGTGAGATATCTCAGTCTTAATGACGGGATCGATGAAGCCGTTGTTACAAACCAGAATGATTGTGGTGCAGAGGAATATGTAGTTGACGATACAATATATCTGCTGTTGCTGTGTTGTATTAGGATGTAGACTGGGAGTTAGTGTATAGTTCAGAAATACTGAACTTATTAAAGTGGACGCAGTTCTTCCAAGGGCATCAGAACCCCACTTGTAACTCCGTCCATACCTCCCGATCCATTTGTTCCATGAACTGGTAAGCTGTTCACAGTCATGCTACGGTCATCTGCAACGACCTTCTAATTAGCAAATTTATTCGAGTTATAGATGTTTGAATTATTTTAACCCAGTGAAAGATATAACAGGATTTGTATGGGTATTAACAAAAAAAAAAAGAGAAATTAACTAAATACACGCACACATACATCATGATATATATGTGCATATATGAATATAATTCACATATTTATATATACAAATCAATTTAAAAAGAGATCTTATGGAAAACAGTAATTAATACAAGGTATCAATACATGCAAAAATGGTAGTAAAGTTTTGAAATTGTATATATATATCGATCTTTACAATTGTTATTAACATAGGAATACTAATAAAAACATGATTTTTTAAAGGAATGTCGTACTTAAATCTACAAGTGATTAGTTTGAATTCGCATTTAATTACAATTATTTCTCAAAGAGTTAACAATTTTATCTCTTAATATAATATTCTTAAAATAAGATTAAACGTAACAACTATATTGTATTCTTATATATTCCAACATTCCTCTTAGTTGTTAATATTGGTATTCCTATCATTTCTTTTACTATTCATATACACATTTTGTTTTTATCATATGATATAAATAGAATGGTGTCTACAATTTTCCACCTGGAAGTAGTTACGGAAAATTCAGAAATATTTCTATTAATATTACAAGATCATAAATTACAATAAGAGAAATTATTATATATTTTATATATTTAAAAAATAAAAAGGTATATATGTTAGGTATGGATAGGATATATAAAAGATTTTCATTTCTTAACATATGAATAAAAATAGTTGAAATTTGTGTGACATTTACCTAGGTTGCTACTCACCTACAGGCAATGAGCCTGCCATGGGAGTAGGTGATGATGATACCATATTTAATCGACCCTGTTCTTTTATTATGGGAACTATAAATTAAAATACAATATATACATATTTCATTCTGCTAATTTTCGGATAATATACGAATTAGCTTGTAATGAAGTATTAATATTTTTCATATATTTTCTTTTTGTTTGTTTAATTTACTTACAAAAATAAGGATGGTCCATAGCCTCACGTGCCGTGAGTCTTTCAAAATGGTCATAACGCAATAGCTTGTCGAGAAAATCAAGACTTTCGGGTGAAACTAAGTGTTGATTTTCCGAATGCACGAAACGTTCCCAACGCTTACGCGAGTGCCTTCCTAATATGTCATTAAAACGAGGATCTAATTCGATATGATATTTATCAAGATATTCCAATAGTTCTTCAGTTCCAAGAACTTTTGCGATTCTAACTAGTTGGTCGTAATTGTCATGTCCATGAAAGAATGGTTCTTTTCTAAAAATCATACTCGCGAGCATACAACCCAACGACCACATATCTAGGGAGTAGTCATACATCTAAAAACAAAAATAATATTTCTCATTTTATATATGCATATATGTGTAATATAATATGAAAAATGAACACGTTGACTGCCACGTTAGTCACCCATGACATAAAAAAAAAAAAGCTGACATAAACTTAATATTAATTATAGTAACACACGTATATTTAAATAACACACCTGATAATCTACAAGAAGTTCTGGGCCCTTAAAATAGCGTGAAGCTACTCGAACGTTGTATTCCTGCCCAGGATGATAAAACTCTGCTAGACCCCAATCAATTAACCGCAACTTTCGGTTTTCATGGTCTATCATAACATTGTGCGGCTTTACATCTCTGTGCATTATACCCATGCTGTGACAGTAGTCCAATGCCTATGTAAAATCACAATATTCCGAAATATTATTACGTAGTCTTATATTATATTTTTTAGATTTTTCAAAGTATTTATCATACTATATTTAACCAAACTATCACAAGAGACACTTGAAATGTTACAAAAAAATAATTAAAATAACAATTTGCACATATTATAATAGAATAACTAACTAAAAAATAAAGTTGCTACTTCATAATTTACTTTTTATCTCATATTCACATTTTATCTATCAGACAATTAATTTGAATATCTATCTAAATTTAAAATATTTGACATAGTTTGAGCACTGAAAACTAAGCACAAACTGAAACATTTATCAATTGTTTTTCTTTAAATGTAATTATAATTCATATCTTAAAAAATAAAAATAATAAATAAATAGATATGAAATAAGTATTTGTCGAGCTCTTTCTTGAACCTACATAAACACCTACATCTATCAAAACAATAATCTCGAAGATTCTGCATGGATTGATATTTGGTTCCATTGCAATTAATTATACACGCACTTTTAATAATTCGTAGAGGTAGTATCTTATGTCGTAGTCTGTTAGAGTCTGGTATAACTGTTTGAAATCTGTGTTGTTGACATGTTCAAAAATCAGTGCCGGCGTCCTTGATACTGGATCTTTAACAACTGCCTGGAGTGTAATTATGTTGGTCCCTCCTTTAAGATTTTCTAAGATTTTAATTTCCCTTTTTATTTTCTTCTTTTTTACAGGCTATAACGACAAACAAATATTTAAAAAAATTAATAATATTATATTATTAATATATTTTAATATTATTAGAAAACATATTGCACATTATCTATGATACCTTCAAGATCTTAACAACACATTTTTCAGTGGTCGTTACATTTATGGCTTCAAATACTTCACTATACTTTCCTCTGCCAAGTTTTCTTACTAACTGATAATCATCTTGCTGTCTATAGAAAGAAAAGAAAATACAAATGCGTTACATTGAGTTAACTTCTCGTCTTATGTTTATTACATTCGATTATAAGTCATTATTGATTGAAGAGTATAAATATTAAGTATTTTTTATTAACTTACCCCCAATCAACAACGTATGATTCGTAATCCCAATAGTCTCTAGATTTGTGTGAATTCACTTCTGCATAAACTCTTGCTCTACTTGGTAATGCCATTTTCTCAAGTATATGTGTGTTTCTATTTGGTTTATTGACAGTTGCGCTGTCTTGACCAACTTCCGAATTCTTATTGTTACTAATTAATCTTAGTTTTCCACTTGTCCACCCACAAGCACGTGCTAACAAAAGTAAACCTAAATAGCGAACAAATAATTAAATAAAACTACAAATTTTAGATCAAATTGTAGGAAAATAATACGTTCTACGAGACAGTTAATTATAATTTTATATAATCTAATTTAATGAACTATGGATTCATGCAATAAGATGGCAACAAATGAATACGACAAAAAAAATTTTAACTTTATATTTGGATGAATATAAAAAATAATTTTTATAAGCTTTAAATTATTTATTATATAAATAGAACATTTGTGTATAAAATGTATATTACTTTTTATAAAAACATATATTCATTACTTTGTGCCAAAAGAACACAATGACCATTATTATTACAAGTAATTAAAAAATGCATTTTTTGAAGCCAACTTTAAAACTAAGTATCAAAATATTCTAAGGCATCTAAACCGTAACAATATTTGGCTATTAACTTGTATACAAATTGAAGAAATACTACTTGATCAAAAAATAACTTATGCATTAATGTGCACAATAATTATTGCTGAAATTATACATGCTTAAGCTTATTAAAAACTTAGTCAAATTACTCTATTAATATTTATGTTATTTATACAAATATGTATATTAGATGTGTATGCGTTATGTATAAAATTTTAAATGATCCAATGTATGTCGATAGTGTTTAATTCAATGTGCAAAATGTGTTAAGAAATGGTATATCGGTTGATTAACCATAGAATATAATTAACAGCATGCATTAACGAAGAATAAGATAAATATAAGAATAATAGCATAGGATTCTCATTAATATCTTAAGTTTACGCTTATGATGAAAAATATATACAATTAAGTAGAAGCAAAGATCTTTTTTGAAGAAGAAAGTATTTTATGAAGTAAAGTAAAATTGATTAAAAGAAATGCAACAGTATCTAATAACAAAGTAAAGTATATGTAGATACTTATTGATTATAAGATATATAAGCCTTATATTTGGTTGAAATACTTATTAGAGTTTCTCTATTAAAAAATGTCTATTTGTTAAGATTATTTGTAGTAAATAAAACTAAAGAATATATAGGCAAATAGAAACGTGCGGATGGTTATTTTTTTGGATTATGATTGAAATGTAAAAAATATTCTATTATCGGCGCATGGAGTAGAGGCATGCACACGCATAAGACACGAACACACATGTATGAAGAAAATCACACGCCATCGCGGTAGGACAACCGATGTTAGCTTATTTCGGGCTCACCTAAAGCATTCCGCGTCCAAATTTTGACTCTTTTTACTGCAATAGGATTCCTAATTAGTTGCAATACTAAGAAAGTTGCGTGTGGGATTCCTGAGGCCGCGTGAGCTTGACAAACTCGAGATTTTTACGGGCGGCCGGCTTCTCAAACGAGCGAGGTCCAAGATGGCAGCCGGCACCCAACCACAAACTTACAAACAGTAGGTAGAAAACGACTCCAATTTTATTTTCGATGCTGCCAACGAATTAACTTTATATTATTCCTATTAATATACAAATGTATATATATATGTATATACTTTTACCTAATATCATTTATATATAAGAAATTATTATTGCAGTCGTTTGAAACAAGATTTTTTTGTTCAAATTATTATATACAAAGTTTATAACTATCGAACCAAATCGATTGTTTTTTTTTTTAAACTTCTGACATTGAAAAAGTTCTATTTTTTTAACAAACGAAGTTACAATAATAAATATCTTATATCTTTAATAGTAGTAATCGTTAAAAATTAAAATAATTATATATTAATAGTGTTAAACATGTAATATTTATTTATCTATTAGTATTTAAAAAGAAAATAATAAGGTAAATCGTAACTGTTAATACCAACCATACGATTCTCATTCGATTTTGGCCGAATCGATATGAAATTTGAATTTTAAATTATTTGGAAAAAGTTAATCAAATTAAATATATATTTCATAACTTCAAAAAGCATATTTTCATTGTATGTCATAAAATCTTCATCTATACACATATATATAAGATAAAAATGAAATTAAAATGACTGTATTTATAATAATTATGTAAAAAAGTGAAATAGAACGTTTTCTTTTACTAAACAAATAACAATTTTAAACAATCTACTTTATACATTATGTATATACTTATATACATGTACATAGTTTTAATATAACTAAGTGATTTTAAGTTTGGTTCTAAAAACATTCTTTTCGTACTCGTTTTCTTTGTTTTATTTATATCACTTGATCTTTTTTTCGCGCGCAATTTTTTATTGAAGAAATTTACTAGTCTCTCGCTTAATAACTGATATTCCCTAGGATCGAACCGTTATCATTGGACGAAAGAAAACCGTTATATAAAAAGTGAGAGGTGAGAGTAAGTAGTTCGCGGGGTATAATCCATGTATACGGGCCCGCAATGCTGAATGTGTAAACGTCTTTTTTATGGGAATAGAAATGCAATCTAAATTGTGTTTTCAGAACGTATACAATAGGCAAGCAGGAGCCGCATGAGTGAAAGGGTAATGACGCGCAGAGGAGCTCATCATCAAAGTGTTTTTTTAACAAATGGCTCTATCCGAGGTGCACGATGTAGCTACGATTATTAGCAACAATCGTTTCAGTGTTGACAAGGTAAAAATTCTTTTTTCAACTTTACAAATCGAGACACTATTGCGAAGTTTGACTTTTTACACTTTTCTTAACTACAGCGAAACAAATCATTTCGATCGAGATACTTTAGTGCTCTACGAATAACGAATGACAATTCGAAGAATCTACTTTTATTGCATTTATTTCTTTTTCAAAATCGTAGTATTACTCGATGAACTATTTAAATTTTAATTAGACATTCATTTAAATCTTTTCTAATTAATAAAAGTTTATCTTTGTTACATGTTACATCGATACGATTCTCCTTATTCGTTGTAGGATAAAGTTTCGCAATTGTTTCAGATTTAAAAATCATTTGCAATAAACAATGCACCGTTTACTTCTGTTAGAACAATCTAGTTAAATAAACATATCATTTAAGTTATTCAGATTGTATCAATTCAATTTTTTATATAACTATTTTTTTTAATTTTTTGTCTAGTTATTTCATCATCATTTCATAATAATTTATGTTCACAAAATTGAAAATCATTTTGAAAATAAAATTAAACATTTTATTTATTGAGTAATATTAATTAAGAGATTATCTAAAGATAGTCTTCTTTTATTTATAGATATTAAATATTTTATTATTTATATTTTTAATTATTGAAATGACTTTTTATAATTTTAAATAACAAACTAATTCAAAAATTATATTAAAATAGCACACTATATTTTTGAACTCTCCATTATATTTTAGATATCGACGATTTAAAATCTTTGTCATCTGTTTTTTTAGATGAATTTGGAAGATGAAGACAATCAAGATTTAAACAATTCAATGGTTAATGATTTAGTTTCTAAAATTCTTGACGATGACTCTACCATCAATGATCATACGTATAACAGTAGCTATAATAGCAGTTTTCCATTTTTATCATTACCTCATTTTTGCAATGCCGATAGAATGGAGGATAATTTAAAGATTTCCCAAAATGATGCCATTGATTGTAATGATCACTATCAGCTGAACAAATTGCTGAACAATAGTTGTAGTTCAACTATAATCGATCAAAATTCTAGTAATCTTTGTCAAGAGTTAAGAACGTTAAGTCTGAATGGATGTATGGAACAACCTGTTATAACAGCAGATCAAGGAAATTTGTACACTAGTGGAATGATAGGAAGCGGATATAATAGTAATTCTCATCAATATGCTGTGCACTCTACCAATGAAAGTTGCTGTAGTATAACTAACCCATCAGTTTGTAATAATTTATTGACATCAGATGAAATAAATTATACCAAACAGTCTTCTAGTTGGCCAGAAACTTTAATGACTCCAGTGACTACGCAAGATACGTTAACAAATTATCAACGGATTAGATCGTCTATCGATTCGGATTTAAATTTTAATGATGCTTTAAATTTAGCTTCAGAATCACCAAATTTGGCTGTTATGAATGAAGCAGTATACTATAATAACTTTAGATCAAACGCACCTTTGAATTTACACGATAATCCTACAGTTGCGACTCACGATGTGTACAATATGACTGGAAATAATCAAACTTATAGACCAAGCTCGGCAATGATAAATCTTAACACGAATGCTTCTTTTGGAACAAGTTCTCCGCTGCAGCATTTCACTTCTAGCGATATAACTCTGCAGAATTGTTTTGGAAATAATACGCAACACAATAATATTGCAGAGTACAAAGATTTATATGAACCTATTAGATTAAGTACTGGAAATGTTACTATGAATAACGAACAAGTTTGCTTATTACATCAACAAACATCTAATTATCAGTTAGAACGATCTGTGGACCAAAACCATAAGCATCCAATTGACTGTTTTCCTTGTACTAATGAATACACTGTGCCATCTATTAATAATTTAGACACAAATGAGAATATTTGCATTAGTAGTAACTATGACCATAGAACTGATAATAATTTATTAAAGATTATAAATACTAAGCCAAAGACTAACGAAACAAAAATCTACTCCTCTATCGGTTTTCCAAAAAATATAAGTCCGCGAGATGAGAATGAGGCAATAGTTAAATACGATTATCATAATTATCAACACAACATTACAAAGAACGTGGAGAACTTGAAAACTTTGTCGCAAAACTTTACGCCGTATCACAAGGATTTAAAGCAATCTCATGTCAATCCTGCATACAAAATGCAATCATTTGGTTCATCTGATAAAGTGGCTTTTACATCAAGAAATCGCTTGACCAATAAAATTAATGATTCTGCTCTTGGAAGAGATGTTTTCAATTATGTCATTAAACAACATCAAATGCCAAGTGTTCAAAATATATCTAATATTCCACCACCTGATATAATGTTTAATTCAACGCTAATACCAAACATGACTACTGGAAGACCTGGATTATTTTCTCCAATGATGCCAGTTCCTGTTCCATTTCCTATTCCACCTATTTATTCTGTTTTATATGGTGGAGGACTCAATCTTAAAGGCAGTAATACCATAGCAAGACGTACAGGTCCCTCAAGTATATTACATCTTAGATTAGAACAAACTTATGAACAATTTAAACAATTAGAAAAAGAAAGAAAAAAATGCGAGGCTGGATTGGCTGCTCAGTTTCCTGGAAAAAGAGTAACCAGCGCAAATAATATACCAATTCCACGACTGCAAGGAAATCCATCAAGAGTAGATCGGTTAATTATTGATTATCTACGAGAACATGCCCGGGTGATCACGTTAATAACCAAAGTAAATACTACAATTATATTGATTTTTGCTGCATGTACTAGATTAAAAAATCGTTAAATTATTTTATAAATATATTTCATTTTAAAAATATACAATAACTCTAGTTTAAAGACATTTTTGAGAGAAAATGAAGAAAACTTGCACAATTAAATAATTATATTTGATAACTTTTTCTTAAATTATCTATGAATAATACATAATTGCATTCATTTTCTCTATCAGATGGAGTGCTTGCGTGGAAGTTCAATGAATCAACGTATACACAAGGCAATGCAGTATTGGCTAGATGCAATCAAATTTGTTCAAGACTGTAGAAAGCAGGAGATCGCTAATGCTACCAAACGTCAAAAAGAAAATCCTCACTGCATTCTCGTATATAATGATAATGGTAAGATATACTTTTATTTGTTTTATCCATGATATTGTGTTATATAATACACGAATTATTGCACAGCATTGCTTTCGCTAAGGAGCTCGCTCATGTGTCTATTGGTGTAACTCGATATTGTTATGGTTCTATCAATATTCAAGTGCTACCCGGATCCGTGTAGCAAAAAACATAATACGGATGATCACAGACACAACGGTTATGTGAGTGGCATATATTTTTTTTTATTTCAATTATTTTTATTTTATTTTTTTTTATAATCCTGTCTGTATTCAGAGTATGTTTTTGATGATAATGATGATGATGATAATGATACATATGTGTCCTGTTAAGTAACTGCTTCTTATCACACATTCTATATCGAGTCCATGACTCCTGTACATCTCGATAAAGTTGGGGTGCTTTGAAATAGATTTTTTGTAGACAAATTTTCTTAAATTAGATCCAAAGAATAGCCTGAGATATTAAATGAAATTTTATTTCACATAGTTTGAATGAGAATATCTTTATATGTATAAATAAATTAGTGGTAGATATATAGTACTTTTATATATATAAAAAAAAAAGAGAGAGATAGATATCTGCAACATTGCATTTAGAAATCACATATATTTTTATTTAAAGTTTATTCTTTAGAATATACTTGTACTTGTCATGATCGTATTATAACATTTATATGATTCTTATAAAAAAATGCATTAGCTTACCATGTAGCAGTAGTAGTTTGTTAATAGTATCTTTTAGTAATACATGTTGCGATCAAAATATGTATATTTGCCTAAACCGAAAGTCACCAAAGATCTTCCTGATATTATGTTTACGATATATGGTGTATTATATATATAAACACACAAATAATATATATATATATTATTTTCATACATTCGTGTGAGAGAGAAAAATAAAATAATATTATTTTTATTTTACGTATAAAATCCCCNTTTATTAATTCTCTTTTATTTGAACAACATATTTTTTGAAATATGTAAAAACAGTAAAGAATATGAATTTCTTGCATAAACTCGATGCTCCTTATATTCAAAGAAAAAAAGAAAATTAATGTAAGTCTTCAATATAATAATGTAAGATATAAATAATTAAGAAAATCATTGTGAATATCATTAAAATATCATTGATGTAATATTCAAGATGATTATTTTCAGGTATTGTGTATCTCACTGCACAAAATTCCATAGCATGTGTTATCGAAAAAAGAGGTTTATTTTCATTTTTTTTTTTTTAGGTATTTCTGATATGTTCAAGTAGAATTATGAATAAATCGATATATTTACATTATTAAGAATCATGAATTTTTAGTATAGCATGTTAATTTTTAGGTACATCATAATTTATTGAAAATATAAATTTTATAAATAATTTTTTTTTTATAAAAATGATTAATATTATTTTAATTTTGTATATATCTATTCAATTTTTAACAAATGAAACTTTTTTTTTTATCAAAGATAAATAAAACCTTTTAAAATGTAATTTTTTATTACCAAATTTCCAAATCTTGAGATATACTTGAACTTACATTTGTATTGGTACTATTAAATTGTAATAAATATATTAAAAGTTTGTATTAATGAAAACGGAAAATCATTTGCAGATAACTAATGGGAAATAGTATATTTATGCAATCTATTTTTTCTGCTTTCAGATATATTAACTCTGGCCAACAGTGTTCATGAATTGACGAAGGCATCTCGGTATGCAAGAAGCGGTATGTATAATGCAATGCAAGCAACGTTGTTGTGCGATTTGGATTTAGAGAAGAAAATCATTGAGACTTCTACTGATCCAGTCCTTGTGATAAAGCGTATTGAAAATCAGAAAACTGCTGGTACTAGCAATTTTTCTAATAATAATTAAAGATTTCATAAAAATTCTCACTTCTACATCGGTTGATAACAGCTTTTTATGTATTTAGTATTCACAAAGATTTTTCAATGGCTTATAGGAAATGTTTTTTAATAATCTTCTCTTTAAAACTTAGAATGGCACTAAATACAAAAGCTACTGGAGAGCTAAGTGTGTTAAACTTAAAGGGAGAAAATATTTCCACTTTTATTAGTTCACATCTGTGAAAGCTAAGTCTATTAACTTTTTACAAGTTGTTTGTAACTCCATAGTTTTTTAATGTGTATTCAATACTTAATATCTTATAATATAAAGAGTGTTTATGGAGTATTTTGATGTGCACAATTAATTGTCCGAGTGTACATCACATAATTGTACGTAAACTTTGCTTACTTGATGGTACTATAGAAAGTAAAATGAAAATAATGCCGATTTTCTTTATCAGTCATTGTAGAAACATGTATTTCTTTTCTAAATTCATGGAATTTTTTAATCGATACAAACAAAATTCTTCCTATGCAAGCATCTCAAATGATTAATAATTTGACTGTTACTCAGTTGCGCCATAGGATAAACGATCTAGGCTACATTTTATCAATATTGATTTAGATAATAGGAAATAATATTTTAGACTAGTTCAATGTGGCCTTCCTTAAATATATGACCCAGATGTGTATCAAGTAGACAATTCCTTCGAAACTTTAGGTGATATTATATATTCTCCAATACTTTAAAAGATCAATATTTGTAAAGGTGCAATCAGATTCATTTCGATATATGCAACGTTTCTGTTGTCTTTAAAATGTAATTCAAATGCTAACTATTGTACTATGTGCATTACTCGTGTAGTACATATACTTAAGATACGTTGGTTGCATATAAGATTAATGCGCAAATTAGGTACAGAGTATTCACTGATGAACGCACAATCACATGACATTTATGTACACGTGCTAAACTTTTCATATATCGTCCATTTACACATATCTGTGTGCATAGATGTAACATAATCTTGTGAGTGTGCATAATAACAACGAGATGATATTTCTGGCAAGCAGAGATGTCTTAATAAATTAGTAATATAGTAATTATAGTACATTGAAGAGTAAAATATACAATAGCGACACATTGTGTTGGCTTCTTTGATGCGAGTCGTTGGGTCTGTGTGATCTTAAAACTGCCTTGAGCATCTAATCGGTGTTAAGGGAATATTTGAATAATTTAATTAAAACATTATACTTGGTAATGCTATGGACAAAATATTTAAATGACCTAACCACTGCTGCCTGATATAGTATAATGCATATTACATACATTAACAAAATAGGGTTTGCGAAATATAGTAACGACAGTTTTAGATATATCATTATTTAATGGATAATAGATGTAGTTCAATTACTTACAAAACATAACACATTTCTATCGAAGTGTATGCTTTGTTTTGTTTTTTGAGGTACTTAGTACAAGAATTTTAGAAATAAAGTACATTTTTCTTCTTTTAAGAGCACATTTTTGGAAAGATATTATATACGTAGTTTAGAAATGTTTAAATATATTCTCTTTAAGGATTTAGCGCGGAATATTAACACGTCTTGAAAAATAATGAATATGTATTTGTAATTCAGGAATTTTCTGCATTTACTCCATTTTTAAAAATAAGAGAATAATGAATTCCTTAGATCTTCTAGAACATTAGGATGTAGAATGGTTTTTTTTTTCTTTTTCAAAGCTATAAAAGATACAGTCGTATCTTCTTTCTACTAATATCACATCCGCCCACTTTTAAATGCAGATTCACTCAGATATGACGTTGAAATGTGGAAGCCTACACATGCTTTAAATTATTATTATTATTTGTGTCGCTACTGTATATCATTTTACATCATGAATTTAGGAAAGTATAAATTTAGTTGATATATTATAATGCTTAACGAAAGCAGTTGTTTTTTCACGTTATATTTTATTATTAGTTTTACCTCATGTTAAGTGAAACCTCTAGTTTCTAAGACTTTATATATCTGTTAGCAAACTTGCTACGCTTAATTATGGTTGACTTTAACCAGGGATGTGAGGTCAATAGGATTTCACTGCCCAAACATATATTTATGCACGAATGAAATTAATTATAATTAACGAAAAGGGAAGTTTCTGTTACGTCGATAAAATTTACATTTATTTTATTTCGATTTCCTATGGCCTCATAATTCTAGCTAATCATACAAACGGCAATGCTATTTTTGTACAACTATGTTTAACAATTTTATGAATATCTAAATGTTGGGGCCAATCAGATTGTATTTCTGTAAAAGCTAATTACCACATCCCCAGTTAAGGTTTAATCTGTATAAGAAAATACTTATCATTCGGGAGCATGCATTATTTATGTATTTGTATATAATTGCAAGGATTTCTAAAGCAATTGAAACAAAAAAAAATGTTGATAGATATGTCTTCGGTAGCGTGTATAGTATGATTGAGTGGTCGTTCCAAATGTTGAAAGTTGTGTTTTAGTTTTTCAAATATATATTATCAGGGAATTTCTTTTATTAATTTATATTGATTTTTCTTTTTTAATATGATCTTATATATGAATATTATTATTGGCTGTTCAACTGTTTGTCCACAAATTATTTGTAAACTTGTCAATTGACATTAATGCAGATACAAAACGTTGCAATACTACAATACTAGACTGTGTTGCATTAGTTTATACAATAATCTATTGCCTATTGTGTAACATTACCTCACAACTTGCCACGAAACAAGTCTTCTTTTCAATATAATCAAGGACATGAGTTGAACATCTAGTATATTAACACACGTGATAATGTTAAATAATTTATCCTCTTTGTTGATTTGAAAATAATTAGAAAATAGTGAATGATTAAACATTAAGTCTAACATAAATCGTAATAGGCGACACGCGCACGTACAACATGTGCGAATTATTACATTTTTATTAAATTATTTATAATTAGCGTGTGTTTGTGTTTCTTTTTTTTTCTTCAGGTTATCATAGGGAAGCTGTAAATTGTAAAAGCGCAAGCCTATATAAATTTGACTGTTTCTAGTAAATTTCTTGTTTTATTATATTTGTTTATATTATTATTTACTCGATATAAAAATTAAATAAAACGTGCACGCATTTCTCCAAAGTATATACGTGCTTATAAGAGTCATAATGTTGCATTATACATTTGTACAACGATTGATTCCATTGTTGTCATACTTTATACCAATGATTGCTTTTCTTATCAATTTTACGACCTAAGTACTTACTTATATTCATGCGTATGATATCGAATGGAAAGCAAAAAAGAAAGAATAAGAAATGTTATATAATATATAGTATTTATCTCTTTCACATATAAATAGGCATTAAAGTTTATTGTATTTACGGGACAAGAATATGCACGAGGCAAAATATGAGTCGGTGATTATGAAAATGGCCTAAATCGTAGATATATTTGTGTTTGAATTATTTTATAATTTTAATTTTCTATAGTAACCAGCAGAAAAAATTCTCTTGAGAAAAAGAGAAACATTTTGTTAAATGTGTAATCGTGCGATCTGAAAAATAACGTGTTCTATCAAAATATGTTCTTTTAATATTTTAAATAACTTTTCGATTATTTTCATAATTATCGGCTTATGTATAAGAGTGCACCCTCCACGGGCATGGCTTTCGTTTCTCTATCCTCGAGTGAGACAGAGAAAGATTAAATAAACAATATCGCATATTCATTTTTGATACGATATACCTATTATTACGATCGATTACGATAAAGGATAGTCTTTCTCTTTTGTTGATCGAAAAGAGAATAAAACTCCATGTAAATAAGGTGCCTACGATAAACGAAAATGTGCGATTTAAGATTTACGTATTTTTCCGGGGAAAAAAATGAAATTAAACAAAAATCCTATTCGCGATTTTGATTAGAGACAACGGGTAATTATTTTGGGATTTTAGCAGACGTTAAAGAAAGTTTAAATCGAGATCAATGAATCGACGTTTCCTCCTTCTTCTTCTTATTATTATTATCATCTTTTTTTTCTCAGCGTGCATTAGAATTTTAGGTAGTAATTTTTCAACGATCGCTCTTTCTCCTATATAATTGGGGTGGGTTTTCTTTAAAGGGAAGAAACGCGCATATCCTATGAAAAGAATAATGAAAAAGAAAAAAAAGAAACATTAATATAATATCCGAAAACGAAAGTATAGCCTTAGGGAGATACATACATGCATACATACATATACACATACACATAACACGTACATACGTATAGAAATACATAAAATTACATAATAGATACAAGCTCAAATTTGATGGAAGAAACTATATCGAAAGTTCGTAAACGATAATAAGAAGTAACGTTGACAAGCCGATCGAATAATAATAATAATAATAATGATAATAGTCATAACATTAATATTAACAATAATAATAATTGGTGTATGTATTACATTGCGTAACATTAAATAACGATCGACAAGAGAAGAAAAAAAGAAAAAAAGAAAGAATGCAAGAATGATATTGTATCTAATACGCATTACACATTATATGGTGCTAGTTGTGACATAAACGAAGAAAAAAAAAATAAGGCAATGCTTTAAGAGAAGTTTCCTTCTGCGATTGTCGTCATACATTGTAACTGTGATATCTATAATGCCAATTTGTATATAGCTATGCAGTTCTTACGACAAAAGCTCGATAAAAGCTCGACAAAAGCTCGACGAAAGCTCGACGAAAGTAGCCGGTATATTTTATTTATTATTCCTTCTTTTCTTCTTCTTTTTATTTTTCGTTATTATTATTGTTTTGGGTAGGGGCCGGGTGGGTTTATGTTTTTTTAACGATAATTTAATTCAAACTCCGAGTATCCTTGCTTTATTCGTGTGTGCATGATGTGGAGAGATAAGAGAATGATCCTCCCACACGTTTGGTACAAAGATACGTTTGTGTACATTGCCGTACGTGGATGGTCAATTGCGTACATAAAACTACTACTATTACTACTATTACTACTAATATTACTACTGCTACTACTACACGAAGTACACAATGATTGATACAATTGATATTTGTAAAGATCTTTTGCGCATTTCTAATAGCTCGAGTAGCATTATTTTCTTTTGCACGTACACAAATACATACACACGCATGCACGGACTCGTTATATTCTTTATCGCATAATGTGTATCAAAGAGAATATTATTTTGCACTTAAAGTCATTTTGATTTCCACGTTAACGAAAGCTCTATCTTTTCTGTCGAAAACAGAAAAATAAGGAGAGATTCGAATTAAGAAGTTGAAAAGATGCGTAATTCTTGCAAGAGAATATACAACAAGAAATCATCGATTAATAGCCAAAAGATCAATGTTTGTTATCCGCTATATCTGTAGGAATATTTTGTAAATAGAACTTCCGAATATGTGACTGTTATATAAAATTTAGATAAAAATAGAAAAGAAAAAACGCAGATTAAAAGAATCGCGAACGTTTATCGAAGAAGCCGAAATGTGTGCGCAACGAAAAAAAAAATATCTTACGCCTAAGTATATTTGCACGTTTAAACAAAAAAAAATGGAATTGTTTGTTATTTTTGGTAAGGAATTTAAATCTACAATTAGAAACAATCAAAATCTGTCAATGACATCTTTCAATGCGCATTTTATTCTCGTTGTTCGTGCATTCGATCGATCGAATCAACGAACGAAATATGTCAATGATGTCCAAGTATGAGCCTGATCTTTAGATATTTCTTAGTACATATACATATAACGATGTTAACTATTTAGACGAACGAAATTAACAAAACGCATATTATTTCTCTAATTATTTAATATATATTTATTAAGTTGTCCACTTTCGTGTGCGCGTGTTATCTCACTTGTGATGCTCCTCTTATGACTGGAAAATGATGTGTTTAAAAGCTGTGGTAGTAAAAAAAAAAAAAAAAAAAAAAAAAAAAAGAAAACAAAAAGAAAAAGTATAGATATATAAAAAGTTAGTATATAAGCGATAGAGAATTTTTATTATAAACATTCGTCCTAAGGCTGAGACAAAGCTATCTGCATAATATTCTATTATATTTTATCGAATTTCATTCGATTGTATATATGTTTTATTTTTTCCTTAATCATTAACCCTTTCGTTAGGGCATTCTTTTCTAATGCGAGTATCTTCGCCTGGTACGACTCTTTATATGGGTCAGTCGTTGATACGAGGCCTTTACATAGGTCGGTATTAACGAAAGCGTTAAAATATTTACAATTGACTACATTTTTATAATACCCATCGAAAGCTTATTCGCTGTTTATAATAATTCTAAATAATCCACACACGGAGACTCATCTTTCTATAATGCTCATGTTTAACGTTATACGTATTTCTATGCGTATCTTGTACTTAATTAATATTTTCTCGATTAACTATATGTATACTATTTAACACGTTCGTTTTCAACATTCATCGCATTATTGTTAACGGACCAGCTCACATTTAACAATAAATAAATATTTATGATTATAAAATTCTTAAATATACGATTGAAATTTAATATATGTGAGACTACAAACAAAATATTTAGCTAGCTTCTTAAATTTATTCTGTTTGTACGTAAGTAATTTTCAAACAAAAAAATATATATCTATTTAAGTCGAATAAAATGATTGAGAAAGTATAACGTGGTTTGTAAACATTTTTCAACGGAGTGTTAGCGAACGTGTTAAAGAACAAAAATCCATAAATCGATTTAAGGACGACTGAAAAGTGGAGAAAATAAATCCGTCTCGTGGATATCAAAATGAGGATGAAAGTTTTTCTTTTTTTGTTTTTTTTTTCTTTCCGGATAGCTTTGGCCTTAGATGCGATTAACGAATTTATTGCTGCTTTTTCGTGGGAGATACTGTATGTAAAAGACGAACTAATTAAACGCATTTAGAAATGTTCTAACGCGTTAAAATGAACATCTGTATAAAAATTATTGCAGACCGTCGTAAAACGAAAAGTCACGATAAAAAAATCGATTCGTCCCGAAGAGTATAAAAGTATAAGGCGTGCGTACAAAAGAAAGAGTCTTATCGTTAATTTCATTAACGATGAAATTTCCTGTCTCACGTTAATCGGAATAATTTTTCGGTTCCTTTTTTGAAAAAACAAAGTACGAACAAGCTTATATTTATAACGAAAATAATGTGCGCAGATGTTTACCTAATCACCTCGTGTGTATGATACGCTGCATCGTTTAAGAATAGATGGTACATATCTATATAGGTATGTGTTTGACAATCCTATTTAAAAGAAAACACAAAAAGAAAAAAAAAAGATAAAAGAAAAATAAAAAGTGCATGTGATATTGTAAATTATTGAATAGCTAGATATGTAAGTACACATGTACTTATTATGCGTTAACGAATAAATACAGATAACAAATATTTAAAAAAAAAGAAAAAAACGCTCGTTCTCGAATATTCGCAAGGAGAACATAGTCTTTCATCGTTTGAAAAAAAAGAAAAAAACCAGAGAACAAGAGAGAGAGAGAGAGAGAAAAAAATGTACGCGAGATTCTTATTTATCCTACATATGAAATTTGCGAAAGTTTTATGCCAGTATCGTTCTCGGAGGAATAGAAGTTTAAAAAAGGAAGAAAATGCAATAATAAATGGATGTCGCGTAATGTACTGCGTGACCAACGCCCAAAATATAGATCAATTCAGATTTAATATATATAAGCTGAATTAATTACTTGTATTAATTATTACAATATTGTATAGAAAAAAAAGGAACACATCGATTAGATAGCAAATAATAAGTATTTTCATTCAACGACTAAGTTTCATTTTATGAAATCGTGAAAAGAAAAGTAAAGCATTCATTTGTAGTAAGATGATTAGTTAAAATGATAAATAATTCGTCTTATATACGACAAATCGAATGATAACAGCTGTTTTTAAATCCTTCATCGAAATTCGAATTATGCGAAAGAGGGGAGAAGGAAAGAGAAAAATAGGAATATATGGTCCTAACGTGCAGTATCTCTCTTACTTAACTTAATGCTAGGGGGAGGGGGGGGGGACAGAAGGAAAAGAAATATTAATAAAAGTAGAAAGGATAGGCAGGACCGAATTAAAAATGGCAACGTAATATAACATGCGATAGATCATCGATTATCCGAATCCAAATGCTAAATTCTAAAATTCTAAATTTCGAGCTGTGCGAATGAAAAACAATGTCGCGTTGGAATACGAACGTATTGAATATATCTATGTAAATTGGAAGAGAATAAATTGTCTTTTTTTGTTTATATTATATTGAAATCGTATAAAGTTTAAAGTATCGCGGAACGACACGGGTGATCGAAAATCTATTGTACCTATTATTATTCAGTGATCGAATAACCAACATTCGTACGCAATGCAATTACATTTACCGAATAGAATTAATGATATTCGAATTCTTATTGTTAGACTTGTGTACTCTATGTTCCTTATATTTAAAAGAAAAATAATAAGAACAACGGAAAATAGGTTTATTTTTCCGGCAAGGTGCGCTTGAAAATTCGAAGAATCAGGTTTTGAAGCCTTTAATAAATATTTTAGACAAATCGTACGTTTTCTTGCGCCATACTTGCACTTAGAAATAAGAAATCGTGGTTCTAACATGATGTCTTTCGTAAATGTATTTTCATCAATTGTATGCGTCGTCAAAAATCTGACACGAGAAGATAAATTTAAAGAGAAAAACGAAACTATACCCGCGAATCCCACATTTTGTTACAAATTACACCATAAATAGATATTGTAGAATACCTTGTGCGTCCAATGAATTAATGACCGGCTTATGCAAAATGTATTTTTCGTTGCGATCATTTCTGTTTGTTTTTTCTACCATTCAATTCGTCTAGTATTGACTAACAATTATTAGTTTAGATTATTGCTAGCAATGTTATACTTGTGATAATACAGTCTGATCAATTATAATATGTAACTTTCGTATACGGGCTGTTTAATAATAATAAATTTATTCAACAAGTTTCTATAGTTATCGAAGAAAAGAAAAGAAGGGGTAAATTTGGAGCATCGTACTTTTTATGAATAGTAGAAAATAACAGAGATGATCGCAAAACTTCTCGCTAGTCTCGTTTTCGAAATTTGTCACTTGAGAGGCTCGTTTCGTAGTACGCTTCTCCCAATGTTGTTAAATAATGCAACATTGAATGAGAAATATGAAATAAACTGACCAATAATATTTCATGCGCAAGCTTCCTACTGTGTATACCTATACATATTAAAATATACATGTTGCCAGGTTAAGAATTTCGCTCTAGTGTTGATAAATATATGTTACATCGGATATAATTAGTAATTTTATTATCAGTGTTTTACATCGAATGTGCAAACGAATTTTAGATTTCTTCGTACGTTTGGAAAGGATAAGAAGGATCATGTTTGCGTATGCGTATGAAACGTAGAACGGATAATGGTTTACGCATGGTTAATGCAATCAGTTTTACAAAGTGCACGTAATCACGAAATGCGTATCTTTACGAGGACGTAATATTATTGCATAAAAGCTAATTGCAAATATCATTGAGTTTATGTAAGGTTTTGTATTGTTAAATGATTTTCAATAGCTGATGTAACTTAGTAATATATGCTGTCATTAAAATTTTCCAATATTTGGAATCTTCTTCTTTTTCATTACATTCTCCAAAAAATAAACCTAACGTTAGATAATACAAATTTATTTAATTTTGTTTATAAATCACTTACCAGATTTGCCAGGAGTAACGGAACTCGAGAAAATAATTCGGAAATATTCTCGTTCGAAATGAAACAATCGTTGTTGAAATTCGCAAGAAACTATTGCTAAATAAATAATAAATAATTCAAATTACAAGAGATAAACTTAAATGTATTTTTTATCGATGAAATTTAATTAGAATACAACATCGATCAGTATACAATCAACTTGAACAATCGTATCAGACTGTACCTCGACATTAAATATTTTCTATTTTATCGAAAATATTCCGAAGTTTCTACCAATAACAACATTAGTTTTATTTGATTACCAATAATATTAAAAGATAGAGAATACAACGGAAATTACCTTAGTGTGTATCTTATCTAAGTACACTAAGAGACTGCTATCAAGATAAAAGTTACGATAATAATTTTATTTACTAAAAAGATGATGAATATTGACGTACGAGATATTCGGTATAAATAAAACAAGAAGAACCGTTAAAAACTTACAAATTGTCTTGCGATGTTAATGTACATATGAAAATTATTTATTTATACTTAACGATAAAACGACGTCAAATGGATTCACGTCGATCGGAAATTTGAATTTCAAGCGTGAGCCTGAGCGTGTATCGGATAGGGCAGATCAAAGTGCGTTGGCGTTTCTTGATTACTTCTTTCGTGCCAACCTTCAGCTACAGGTGTATGATACAAACCATAATTGACACCATTGGTTGCTATTTTCTTGAGTCCTTGTATACTGGACAATAACAAAGCCATCTTAGCGAGAATCAAAGCTTTACCACCAAGAACGGCTAGAAACTGAAAACCCATTGGTACGAGTATCGAACCCATCAATAATAGACCCATCATCATGAGAGACATTGCATGATGACGTCGTTTATGGCGGCGTCTCCGTCCTGATGATACGGAAATAGATAAATCGTAGGGGGGAAAAATGTATAGACGCGAAAGACAATCGAATATTACCGTGATTATGTTAATTTTCTTGAAAGATATCGTTTATTACCTTGAACGGTATTATTGTTACCGGATGTATCTGTCTCGGTCTCATTTATCGGCGAAGATATGCTGTTAACTATGTGGTCGACGTCGATCTTCAAAACGTGCGTGCGTAAAACTCCGGTCAATCGATTCAATACTATTCCCGTCCAATTAGAAGTATCATCTGTCTCGTTATACGTGTTATCCTTTCTGAAATAGAGTCATTTTGATATTTTTCGTCGCGATATTATTTCGAATCAAACGGTCCGTGTTTAATTTAGGAAAATGAAGAACGTACTTGGCCATTTGATTTGTCAACGACGTTGAATTATTATCATGAAATCGTATTAAATCGATGCCATCTATAACTGGTATGACATCGTCGATGAGAAGGGAATCCAGAAAGTTGAGAGCTCGTTGTTGTATACATTGCCGAAAAATATCGAGAAAATCATCCTGATTGAGATTATTCCAAGGCATCGAAGGACAGTTCTTCAAGGCAGACCGTAAACCGAAATACCACTCCGCTTTATCGTCACAATTGCTTCTCTCGGTAACGACGAATAGAAGTAAATACACGATCAACGAAAGTCGATGCATCTGCACTTATTAAATTTATTTGCTTAAATGTAAAATCCTTCCAATGGTTTCTTTGTAAAAGTATTTTTAAATAGGTCACCGCAAAAACAAGTAAGTTCTTTTGATTCGATTATTTGAAAGTTAATGATTGGATGATTAGATTGGAAATTAACCCTGACGCATTTGCAATATTACGAAAAAGGGAAAAAGAGTAAAAGCTAAAAGATAAAAGGGAAAATTCGCGAGTTTTCCATCCGTTGTATAAGATCTTACCTCAAAAGGACAGGACGAAAATTTACGTGGACTTGATCTTTTCACAATTACACCGTATTACGCACTGCGAATAACTGGACGTTTTATGCGATTTTATACATGTAGAAAATAGGGCAACGTATCGTATCTATAATCATTGAGATTCATCGAAGGGCATCAAGGTAGCGGTCAAAAGGCGGACATTCTGCTCGTCCAACCTTAGTCTACAATCATGCAGGAAAATGTTAAAGCGAGCAAACGTACACGACAATTGCGCATACGAAGGAATTCCTATGACGGCTAAACGATCATTTCAAATGAAATCTAAATATCATTAAATACTCGCTAATAATAAATCGATATCGTAGGCAAAAAAGCACAGAATACAAAATCTTCTGGAAGAACAAAACATACTAACTATTTATTTAAATTATTTTTCGGTTTTGTACATAGTCCGGTGTCTCTACGCACTGAATTTTATTTTTAAATCTCTCTAAGAGAATCTAATATAATTTAAACTTGATATCCTTCTTCTTCCTTCGGTCATATTAACTTCTATCTACTAATCTAATTATACATTTTCGGATTAGTTAAGCACTAGCGCTATAATTACAGTCCCAAGAATAAGCATATAGTACGTACAGTAACTATGATTAGCAACTAATACTTGATATGAGATCCTTTTTTTAACAAAATTTCTTCATCCGTAATACAAGATCCATACTCCGACCAAGAGAAATTGCATTTACATGCATATGTATATATATATATATATTATATCGATTGTTTTATTATTTCTTCTTTTTGTTTTTCTTTTTGTTTTTCTTTTTTAAATATTTTTTTCCAAGGCCCGACGTAGACGGAGTTCGTTAAAAAAAAAGCACCTGAATTAGAGTAATTATAAATATTAGCAATGAGACAATTCCGACGATTGTCGCGTTGCGCGAATGAGCTTAAATGACAAACGCTTCCTCTCGACACCGATGGTTCTTTGGAAAATAACCGAATACTCGTTATAGATATACATGTATTTACGAGGCCATAGGAACGTAAAACTTCTTTGCAAAGTGTCTTCACGCAAGCTATATTGAATATTTTTCTTTTATATTGCACTGGCTAAGGTGTCTCGATGCACTTGAGCTATAACCCCAACATGAGAACTGTCTGCGCTCGATCTCGGACTGATGTTACACTCGATCATAGAGCCATTGTGTTTCTGTATCACTATAGATCGAAATTCACCACATTCACTAGTGGAAGGCTGATTTCCTCGAGAACGCACACCCTTCGTTAGGATCCTTTTAAATGCTTCTCTGAATTCTGTATTGAAGATACTGTAGATGATCGGGTTGAAGGCCGAGTTGCTATAGCCAAGCCACGTGAGTACCTGATGTCAAATTTTATTTCAAATTGTGCAAAATCCAAGCGAGCAAGAAAGAGACAAAAAATAAGTATAATTTCAAAAATAATCAAAGTACATACACACACACACACACACACACCTATGTGAAAAAGATCATGCAATCTTTTTGAATAAAATTTAAATATTCTCTTTCTCTCTCTCGTGTTTATCTTTTAATGTCTAAAAATAAGATCATACTTGGAATGCTTGCACTGATATGCAGGTTTTACAGTAGGCTGCAACAATGTTAACGCAGAAGAATGGAACCCAGCATATAAGAAAGACGCCCATGATAACGCCTACGGTAATTGCTGCCTTATGATCGGATACATGATACGGACTAGTCGGCTTTGACTTCATTTGTGGTTTTGGTGGCTTGTAACGACTCTTTGTACGGAAGCTCTTTCTTACAGATACATCCGGTATTTTCGTGACAGCACGAATACTTTTCACGTGTTTCTGCGCGTAGCAATAGAGTCTAATAACGAAAAAGAGAGTTAGCTGTTATCTATGCTATTACACGAAATGGTAGCAGATATAACGTTGCGTATATAACAGATATAGTGATATACGATTGCTATTGAACCAGTTAGCGGACGTTCTACTTTGCTACTTATTGTTAAAACTAGGAAGAACTTTGATCACGCTTTCTTCGCGTTGAATATATATTCTATGCATATCGTGTAAATCGTTCATTGATCCTCACCTGCAATAGATTCCGATCATTACCATGCAAGGAACGTAAAAAGAGATACAAGAGGATACCACCGCGTAGGTAGGGGTAAGGTCCAGGGCGCAAGTTGGATGTTCCTGAGAAAAAGAATAAATGATAGTATAATAAGATAATATTTCAAAGGGGCATACCAATTTTAGTCGGGATAATAATTCAATCAATGATCGTTGGGTATCACGACAGAAAATATGAGATACATGTTCGTTAGCTTCAATATAATCGATCAATCGGACACATTTGATTATAACAGCATAGTAAAGCATTCGTTTGTGCGTTTAAAGCGTATACCAAGGCAAAGGGCATGCCTTAAGGCCATTTCTTATTACGTAAAGCTATGCCAGCTGGATTTAGATAGATTTTTCAAGTATAGGATGTATATCCGTAATTGACACGACTATTTTCGTGATGAAATATTTGTCTTTCTCTTTCACGTGTGGATACCACTTTCACGTGTGGATAACACTCTCACGTGTGTGGATCGTTAAATATATATTATTTGTATATAGCTGAAAATCGCTCGATCTGCGGCGCTCGGAAACATATTGTTGCGCATGCACGCTCTTATAGGCGTGAATATATAATATTGCATATATTATTTGCGTTGCACATAACTAAACTCAATGCGAAAACTGAGGCTGCGCTTCATAATTAACAGAGATTACTGACTTGATTATGATTATCACTTACTCGGACGCCCGAATTCGAAAGAAGGCTGAATGAGATTCTTGTAGTGTTGATCAATGATTTGTAAGTATGCCTACTCCTATTGTTCTACCACGCGATCTCTATAGAGATCCTTACATATCCGTTCCAGATGCTTAACCCGTATCCTTCTGTCATGAGTATTGTATTTTCAGAGATAATCGATGTCCCAATAGTCAAAAGTTATTTTGGTCGCATGTGAAGTCTTGCACTATCGTTACCTCTTTCCCATCATTATAAACCAGGAACTGATCTGCTCTATGAAGACCCAGGCTGATCGGCACGAAAGAAATGAGACCTGCTAATAGCCACACAACAGCGATCCCAGCAGTTGCAATTCTCCTTGTTACCCAGCGACCGTATCTACCACCATATATATAACCAATATACAACCAAACTTTTCCCTTTTTTTTTTTTCTTTTTTTTTCTTTTTTTCCAACAGAACAAACGAAAGAGAAAATGTTCATTTACCTCAGCGGATCCTTGATGTGAATGTAACGATCAAGAGATATAGCGCATAAATTCAAAATAGAGGCAGTGCTACACATAACGTCGAAAGCGATCCAAGTGTCGCAGAATTGCGTGCCGAAGACCCAGTATCCGAGAAGATCATTTACGCCGGCAAATGTCATCACCAAACAACCGACGAAGAGGTCAGCAATCGCAAGGGATGCTAGAAATAGGTTCCCTATTCTTCGCAATCCTCGGTCAGTGTAAATTGCTACGCAAACTAGGACATTGCCAGCGACTGATAAAAATACAAGTATCAGCAGCAGGAATCCTGCAAAATTCAAATGAAAATCGATGAATGAACACTTCTGGAACATCTGGGGGCATACTTTCGTTTTAAATGATATTCTCAATCGTTTTGTTGTTTCTCCGTTAACTATAGGATACGTATCTGTAAAATCAATTGAAATTCAATGAATTTCTAAATAATAATTTATCGTAAAAGGTGTCGAGAGAATATATACGACACCTTGCTTTTTTCTTGCTCTTACTTACGATGCGCAATAAATTCTATTTCGCACGCAAAATTTCATAACGAGGTGGTTCGCATAATCGTGAATAGGTAGAATTAGAGATTTGTTTTGTCGTGCAAAAATAATCCTTTCTTCGTTCTGACAGCTATGATAAAGCTTAAAAGTAGGCCACGACTGAATCGCTTATTGGAAAAAGATTAGCTGGGATTGAAAAGGTTTTACAAGATTTACGGATGTTTCGAATGATGAATATGGAAATGAAAAAGGCTGAATTTAGCTAGTTGATAAATTATTGCGCAACGTATATACGCGATATTCCTTAAATCGTAAAAAATGAATTTTAAATTAAATATGAAGTTTGGCGAACCGACTAGAAGCACCGACAGCAACGTGGAAGCCTCTTCAGGTAGAGCTTCTTCATCACCGATCGTCAAATTGTTCTGAAAAAATACGAAAGGGAATATTAAGAAAATAATATTCCTTGTTAGTTTGCCGAGAAACAATTTATAATTAAATTTCTAATCGAAATGATATATTTCAATTGTTCTGTGCAAAAGCTTTAATATGTATATGTATTTAGGATTCGTTTAATTCAACGATATCGATTGAAAATTCACAGTGGCGGCCATTCCGTTTGACATCAGCAACGAAAGTAACTCGTAGAATTTCTATAGTTGTTTCATGATTATAACAGATGATGACATTTTGTTCGTCGATGTTTGGTCAGCAGTAAATGATATATTTTAATTTTGTTTTTTATCGTGATAACATTATAATCTTCAAAGCATAAATATCTTTGCATCTAAAACAGCAACAGAATAATAATTAAAGAGGAAAAATAAAGTTGGTATCGAGAAGAAGAAACGAATCAAAATTACGTGAGAAGTTTCGAAAGGCAATTTATCGTTTCGGTAAATAACTTTCAAGACTCTTGCGATATGGAAAAAGAAAAAAAACGTTTAAAAATGAAAAATAATTTGTGCGAATAAATTCGTTTTAATATCCGCTCGCAAATGAAAATCTTGACTAGGAAATGTAGAAGTATCGGTAACTTGTTCGTATCATCTTTAAAGCCGTTGGTATTAAATAATTGATGCATAGGAGAAAAATGATACGAGATTAACGATGTTGATCATTTGTCGAGGATGTATGGTACTTCTCAGAAAAAGACCATTTTCCAATGCCAACGCAAATTGTTTTCTCTTAACATATATGGAACGATTACCGAATTCCCAAAAATTCATCATCCACAAGATCGAACAGATTAAATCCTGGATGGATCCGTCTTCGGAAACGCATCATTGGTAGAGAATACAAATCATGGAAGATGGTAATCCTCGTTCCGCAATCACTGAACTCACGTGTTATCATGATATTTTCCATGAGAATACGGTGAATGTTGAAGGTTGATAACCTGCAATTATTTTTCCAATCAAAATAATCTGTATACTTGTCGAGATATCTTCCAACGATGTTTCCTAAACATTTTCATTCCCGATATCGCTCGTTATCGGTTCAAGATATCGCATAGTTAATAAATTCAATCATTTCATCGGAAACAATTAGCAAACTCGATCAGATCGATGTAATCATTTTCATTGGATGATAATTGATATAAACGAGAGCTGTCGTATTGGGGGGTTACAGTTACAATATAACAATTATTAAATGTAATTATTATAGGCTAAACATAAAAAAGTATAATTTGAAAAATGGAAAATTCAATGAACATTGGGCAAATAGTAACCGCACACGGGACCTAGTGCTGTAGCCATTTGTCTCAAAAAATAAAAAGAAGAAACAAAAAAAAAGGCAATCATTGAATCAACCATATATATTTGAAATTATATATTTTTATATTATTGTCATCTCCATATAGAGAGCAGTGAAATTAAAATTGAAAACACGACAACTCTCAGCGAACTGTAAAAAGCACATTCATTGAGCTCGCATCAGACATAACGGGTGTACAGAATTTAAACATAGTTCTGCTCGAGTTTCCGGAGAAATATTGCAAAATGTGATAAACCGGAAATTATTGAAGTTCAATTAAGAGTAACTGGCTTGTGTACGAGTATGTAGACACGAACGGTAAGCAGATTTCAGAATAATGAGATAGCCTGATCGATCGGCAGCTATCTTGGACAAGTGGTCAGCGGGCTCGAGTTGGTCTCCGGCTTGAGTTACCACCTCCCTCTTTTCTCGCTGTTCCCTTTCATACTCGAACTCTATACGTCCTCCGTTGTTCCACTCTAGGGGTAAGTGGGATAAGAGGGTGTATGGAGAAAGCTCCGTCTTTTATTTAACTTGCACGCGAAATTCTAAGCTCTCAATTCAATCATAATCAACTATCATTTAATATCGTTGAATCTGGTTAGGAAGATCTACCTCTAAAATTTCATAATAGGTCGAATAAGATTAAATCTTATTCGAATTGGCAGATCGACGTAACTAAGTCGAAGTTTATTCGGGGCTGGAGGATGGGGGAGGGAAATATGATCCTCGACGATGAAAGAAATAATATTAATTAATCGACCTATCATTCGCCAAAAATTTCTAACTTATTTCATTAAAATAATAAATGCATTTTATTATTCGAACATCCGCTTGATCGAAGTGTGACCTAGTAAAATTTTCCTCTAATTATAAACCGGTCGGTGGTTGCTATTCCATTGAGAAAATGTTACTCTATGTTTCTTGCGTGCTGAATCGGTCTAATCTATCGAAAATAATGTTTTAGAATAAAGAAAAGGAACTTAACGATTGTTTATATCTATTTCCACCAAACAGAACAATTGCACTATGTGTGAGTCTCTTTTAAAGGAAAAGGTCCGTACACAACGAATGCGATTGAATAAAAAATGATCATACGTATGAAAAAGAAGACATTTGAGGAAGAGACATACGTATATACGATACTTTGAATATTCCTAATTTTGAATGCAACCCTTTTATATGCGACAATGATAAAAGATTGATAGAACAAATAAATCGTACTACTTTCGGTGTGCAGAGGCCTTTAACCTTGCTATTGATTTTAAACAGCTCGAAGCATACTCCTTGCAGGCAAAGGAAGATAAAAATTACAATCGGCAAAAATTCAAATCCCATCGAAATAAAAGCAAAACGCAGTATATGTTATCAAGGAGTTTTAGTTACGATCGAAACACTCTAGAACCTGTTGCGGTTTTCTCTATTCTTGAATGACTTGATCTACGCCACGTCTATTCTAGCTGAAAGTGAACAACATTTAGGCGCTTTCAACGCTATAACATTATGATATTAACGTTATAACTTCATTTTGCCACTTCGAAACGTTCTGTATATTTAAACATTAATATCGCGATTAAACATGTGGAATGAAAAGCTTCAAATTCGTGAAAATATAAATGCGAACTCAAGTACTTGTAATCAACAGGCTGACGCAACAAGCTTACTTTCAACTGTTGCAGAGTTCGAAGCATATAACTTATATATGCTACTGGTATATTTATATACAGTTTCTATCCTACGCATATATACTCGGAAACAAAAATTAGATATCCTTGAAGGTTTTTCTACGAATGAACGTAAACGACTTTTGAAAAATATATATATAAATTCGCAAAGAAATTTGGATAATAAAATCGAAAGATAATTATCGATCGTTGCTAGACATTATCCGTTCGAGATATACAAATATACGTTACATATATCGAAGAAAAAAAACAAAAAATTTGTCTTAAAAAATGTAAATTGTCGCTACCTGTATTGTGGAGCCATGCTGCTACGTACGGGTACCGTATAACGGAGCAATCGATGGTTGGGCCACCATTAACCGGTTTTTCTTGCTGACAGAAAAATTTTGTTTTTCGCCAGAAAGCATAGTCGTGAAGCAACGTCATATTTAATTCCCTTCTTCCAGTGCAAGAATTTACTTGGCTTCGGTAGTACAGATGCATTCGGCCAGATCGTCGGCAAAGAGATATCGCAAAAATACGCGAATCTGTGAAAAATAACACTAATGCCAAAGTAAATTTTGTATCTCATTCCTCGGTACAAAGCATAATATTGCGACAGATAAAAATGTTGGCTTCATTTTTACAGCAAAAAATATCTCTTCTTTTATTTGCTCGTCAAGTTTTTTTTTGTCCCATATGTGTATTTCTCGCGTACATACGTATGTACTACATGCCGAACAATTTCTTTACTTCTCCATCCCCTGAACCTAATCCCACAATTTTTTCCATTATATATATATATATAGAAAGAGAGCAACTCTATTTATTTAACATAGAAAAAAAGGACAGGATAACGTGCGATTCATGCATGTATAAATATATATATATATATATATATATATACATTTTTTTTTTCGTAAAAAAGAATAAACTTAAAGCGAAAATAAAGATATAATATTATTAAACACCCATGCACTGCGAACGCAACGTTCTTAAACATATTCACGAGTCTCGTTGATGTTGTCGAATGGATTCTGGATATTTCGTTGCACGTTCACCTGGAGCAAAATCATGACCTGCATCGGGAAGCGCACCCCGCCGCGCACTAACTGCTCCGCACCCCCTATGCTTTTACGTCCCTCTTACGTCTCCAAACGAATCTGATCCTCTTACCACTCGCCATCATCGTTACCACCATTTATCTTCTCTCTCCCTTTCTCTATCAAAGGATCTTCTCAAGACATGCGTATCAGGCTCGGCAAAATACGTCAACGATCGGTACAATTGCTCCTGGATATTGAATATTTCACTGGAAGCGTGAATATTCTTCAATAATAATCGATGTCTATCTAGACAAAGATTAAAACTTACTCGAATTTTATGCGTTATCTTTACAAAAATGCATCTACCCAATATGGTCGTGGTTTAAAATATGATATTACGAAAGTCAATGGAATTTACAAATTTGATTATTTATCCTATTATTCAATTATATTTTCCTGATAATATTTGTATTAGAATTTTTGTACGTAGATATTAGTCGATTAAAAGAAATTCTATTACACAGTTGTTTGAAGGTGTTACGTCTGATTCAAATTGTGGCGCCTTTTGCTGTGTAAATATGGCACTTTCTAAGGGAATTGATGACCCACATATTATACGATTTAAATAATATTCTAGATATTATATTTATTTTATATTATAATATTTCATTATTTTTTATATGAATTTATATATTATTATTAATTTGATTTGTTTTTATAGACAAACATTTAAATATTTCAATTAGTTTTAACATTTTGACAATATCAATTGATTACTTGTAGTAAGATTCTTATTAAAGCTGATTAATGATTCGTTACTGTAATCTTGCTTTGTACCAATCGTCACTTGCTTCTTGAAACACTTTACTGTTACATGTGTATTGTGTGATAGAGAAAATGTAAGTTAAAGTTTTTATTACATGATCTCGAAACTGATTCGTCATTTATAGTATCTGTTAGAAATGTTATTAATAAGTTGTGAAGAAACTGGTTAAAGTTCAACTTTAATCAATTTCTAATTGTCATTCTTCGATTTTATTGTATTTCTTCGGTAGAGGAAATCGGTGAGTCTCTTATTATTTATTAGCATAATTAATCCAGGATTATTTGAATTGTAATATAAACGAACAATTTGTATTTTTATTTTGATGTATAGGAAAAGGACGACTAGTAAATATTTTGATATAAATTAGATCAATTCTTAGTACTTGTCATACCAAACTAAGAAAGATGAGTCTCAAAGGTAAAATATACGTGATCGGTGTTGGGATGACTAAATTTGAGAAACCTGGAAAACAGGATGGTCCAGATTTTCCACAATTAGCAAAAGAAGCGTTAAACAATGCTTTGAAAGATGCTAATGTCCCATACAGTGATATCAAAGCTGCTTGCGTTGGATATGTATACGGAGACTCAACTTGTGGTCAAAGAGCCATTTACGAAGTAGGATTGAATGGTTGTCCTATTTATAATGTAAATAATAATTGTTCAACTGGATCAACTGCGTTAATGCTGGCTAAGCAAATCATAGAAAGTGGAAATGCCGATTGCGCTTTAGCTCTTGGTTTTGAAAAAATGGAACAAGGTTCATTGACATCTAAATTTTTAGATCGTACGAATCCAATGGATAAACATGTTCAACTTATGGCCGATATTGCTGGTAAGTTATAAACCATATGTATGTATGATGTACATTTATATATGAATTTGTAATATATTATTTATTATAGGAATAAATGAAAAACCAATTACTGCCCAAATGTTTGGAAATGCTGGTCTCGAACATATGAAGAAATATGGGACAAAAGCTGAACATTTTGCAAAAATTGCTTATAAAAATCATTTACATTCCGTAAATAATCCATATTCTCAGTTTCAAGAAAAGTATTCTTTACAACAAATAATGAAATCTCCAAATGTATTTGGACCTCTTACGAAACTTCAATGCTGTCCTACTTCTGATGGTGCAGCAGCTGCTATTTTAGCTAATGAAGATTTTGTTCGTAAACATCGATTAGAGTCACAAGCAGTAGAAATTTTAGCAATGGAAATGTCTACCGACTTGCCATCCACATTCACAGAGAATAGTTGCATCAAACTTATTGGGTAAAAGACATAATTATTTTTCTGTTACTTTTTATCTATTATAAGAAAAATCAACTATATTAATATGTTTTTAGATATGATATGACTAGAAATGCTGCAGAGAAGGTTTTCACGACAACCAAGTACAGACCGGCAGATGTAGATGTAATAGAGTTGCATGATTGCTTTTCAACCAACGAACTGATCACTTATGAAGCTTTAGGACTTTGTCCTCCAGGCAAAGGTGGACAACTCGTGGATTCTGGAGATAATACATATGGTGGAAAGTATGTCATAAATCCTAGCGGAGGTTTAATTTCCAAAGGACATCCCTTAGGAGCTACGGGCATTGCACAATGTGCAGAACTTTGTTGGCAACTCCGAGGACAAGCTGGAAAACGACAAGTGCAAGGAGCGAAATTAGCATTACAACATAATATAGGTTTAGGCGGTGCTGTTATCGTTGCTTTATATAAATTAGGCTTTCCTGACAGTGTACCTAATCTCGTGAAAAAAGCTGTATCTTCTGGCCCTGTTAAACAGAATAAAACTGGCAGCGTCGATCCGAATTCTTTCAAAGCTGGTCCGCTTTTTAAATTACTTGAAATTGCAATGTTAGAAGATACGGATGGCCTGATAGAAAAAGTTCGTGGAATTTATGGAATTAAAGTGATAAATGGGCCCGGAGGTGCAGAAGCATATTGGGTAATAAATGCTAAAACAGGCAAAGGATCAGTAGAATTAAATGGTAAAAGTAAGCCTGATATTACATTTATCATCAGTGATAATGATATAAATGATTTTATCACAGGAAAATTAAATCCACAAAAAGCATTTTTTCAAGGTAAAATTAAACTTCAAGGTAATATAGGCTTTGCTATGAAATTAATTGATTTGCAAAAACGTGCAGCCAAAAAAATCGATTTACTACGTTCTCGATTATAATTCTACTTCCGATGAAAAAACTCATATATTTTACGAAAATCACGGGGTTATACGGATCCAAGTATTTCTTTATTAATGCGTATCCTGGGAAAACTTTTTAAGATCACGCAAACAGTTTTAAGAAATTGGGTAACTTGTAATGGGTTAAAAATAAATATTATCTTGGAAATGGGTAATATATAAACTATTAATCGAATTAAATATTTATCAAAATGATAAATATTTAACTAATAACATGTAACCGTTTTATAAATGGATCGATAATAATTAAAGGGTCAAATTTTTGCCAACTTTTGGAAATTACAATTAAAAAGATTGTATATGAATACATGAATAAATTTTAGATTACTAGTGATTTTAGAGCTACATATACAAATTTATATAATTATATAAATAATATAATATAATTATATTTGCAATTAAAAATTATATTTTATACTCATTAATTTAAATAAATTTTATATGTTATATAAATTGAATAGATTACATTATGGAAATATTGTTTTCTCTCTATTAAATTGAATGTATATTTATAAAAAATCGTTGATCGTAATGCGTCGTATATTGCATTTGGGTAATATCAATAATTATGGTGTTTCATACATTATGATAAATTGTTCTATATAATGTTTTTATATATAATGTTTTTATATATTACTATATGTCTTTATTTTTTATTAATAAAAAAATATATTTTTATTAATGGCATAAATTTGTTACTTTTCTTTTTATATTTTTATAATAATTAGTTAAGACAACGATATAAATATCGCAAGTTTGTAGCTATTCGTAAATCACGAGACTATTTATATATTTTTAAAAATATATTAAAACTGATATGTATATTGGAGGAATTAATTAAAATAATTTATTAGATATATATAATATTTCTATAAAATAAATATAGACAATTTATTTAACAATTACGTTACTCATTATCAGACGAATTATTACTCGTATCATCATCGCCGTCATCATCATCTTCTGAGTCAGAACTACTTGTGTTATTCCATTCTTGTGAGGATAAATCATCATGTATTATAGTTTGCCATTCATCCATTTTACGACAATCTATAATATGCATTATTAATATTCATCAAGATATTGCACAATATTTTTCAAATATTTACACCTGACATACCTAAACTATAAAAATCATTGAAAGTATACTGTTTATCACCGACTTCCAACATGCCACCATATAAATACAAAATATTATTTTTTACGACAAGCCCAGGATTTATTCTTGGCGAAGGAACAAATATATTTTCAGCTTTTTTCGTATTACTTGTCTGTGTGCTACATGGAGCACTCGAACTAACTGTTAACTGGTATAATAGAACAAATAAATTTACATTATATTTAATATATATGTATATATATATAATAAACAAAAAGACTAACTGTAAATACGTCATCCTCATCAGTATAAATTATTGGAGATTGCACGGGTTTATTAGAATCGTTTATTTCTGTTTCTGAATTCTTATGATTATCAAAACTTTCTTTATCTTCATGCGAATTACATTGATCCACTTGATCTTCCTTTTGTGCTTTCTGTTTTTTACGTTGCCCTGGTTGTTCTCTTTTACCAGTCAATGTAACTGTATTTAAAACGATGTACATTATTTTAAAACAATTATATTTAAATTACAATAAATTAGATCATTTTTTTTTTACCTTCGCGCCATTGAAATTTTTCTAAATCTAATGACAACAAATCATTATAAAATGTTCCCTGTAATTCTTCTTCATCATCTATATTATCAAAAACTCCACCAAATGCATATGCTAAATGCGGTTGTACTAAAACACCAGTCATACCGCAACGAGGAGAACATTTAAGACCTGTCTGTTTTGTTAATAACCATTTCCATTTAAGACCAGTTTGATCATTCTCTACAAAAATTCATATATTTTATAACAGATAAAACTAATCTAAGAATAAAATGTATATAAATATTCTTACTATCCTGAGATAATAAGAACATGTCTGTATGAACTTGTCCCTTGTCGACTTCTACTTTTATTTTGTCTTTACTATAGCCACCATAAACGAGTAGTTTTTCAGACACTGGCAACATTATACATCCGGAACGTGGTGTTGGCGGATTTCCTGAACAATTTTATCTAAATAACATTTTCTTTTTATGCAAAATATTGTTTTATAATTAAATAATTTTATTAAATTACCAGCGCATTCAATTTTGTGCCATGTATATGTTTCCAAATGAAACATGTGAATATCGTTATAATATTTATAATCTCTAAGGTTATCATAAAAGCCTCCGAATACTATTAATTTCTTTTTCATGTGAACCATTCGATGACCGCTTCTAGCTGATGGACCACCAGGAGATCTTAAATAAACAATGTATACAATAATATCATTTTTCATATCGAGGAAGTTCATGTTCAAAAACTGCAATCTTATATTTATAACGTACACTATTTTTTCCCACTTTTTCTCTCCTATTCTGTAAACCCACAGATCTTTGTAATGATAGAATTGTGATTCGGATGGACTAGAAAACTCTCCACCAAAGATCCACATCTCTCCTTTATTCGTAGAGGTAATTATTGCTTGATGACCACATCGAGGTGGTGGTGCTCTCGGTGCCTTTATCACCGTCCATTCTTTTTTATTTAAATTATACGTAAACAAGTCACCGTACACGGTTGTCTGGATAATATGAACATTGTAATTAAAATAAAAACTTTGATGCAAATACAGTTAATTTGTAATTAATAAAATGAAACCTTTTGACCGTTGTGAAATTCTCCACCGAACATAATAAGCTCATCTTTAAAAGGATGAGCTACGAAAGAAAAATTAACCCTACGAGACGGTGGTTCTATTACAATTTCTACGACACGTTGTCTATGAGCTTCTTCTCGTTCAATATCAGCAATAACCTTTTCTATATCTTCCTAAAGTTACCAAATAATTAATTCAATATCAAATTATAAATAGTAATGTACTTCTAATACATTCATTTGTTTGTATAAGAAAACATTGAAAACTAACCTCTCCAAGAGCTGCTAATTCTTTCTTCTGTTTAGCATTTAATTTCTTTTCCGTTTTAATAGCCGTTTTAACCATGCCACTTACTTTTTTCTTATTTTTATCCTTTTTACCCATGTTTAAAAGAAAATAATTACGATATATGGTAAAGATAAAATAAATGCAGATGCAAACCGGGATCACTGGACTAATCGTAAACAAACACTGTTTTACCCGCGAAGTGATACCGAAACCAAAGAATACAGAAGTACCGTAGATACGCTAGCCGATACCTTTAACAGCAGAACAAAATAAAATTGAAAATTTTCAACTTTATTTTATTAAATATTTTTTATTTATCGTTAATTAATTGAAAATAATTATTACACTTTGAATAATTATGAAATGGCGACATCATGAGTGGAAGATATGTTATACGCATGCAATGAAAGTAAAATTGATATATATACCTGCAGGGGATATATTTAAAGTTGATTTCCAAAGTAACAATATATAAGGTAGTGAAAAGAAATAAGTTAATCGTTCATAATGTATAAACAATAGGTAAATATTTTCATTTTTTTTCATTTTTTTCTGCTGTTGCGGTTCTATGCCAACTTTTTTGTGGTCAAGTATATAGAAACTCACAAGTCCCCTTTTTTATCTACCCAGAATCATTTTTGTTAGCACTGGGACCACCATTGGACGATAGTATGTACTTAACGCGATGACGGTACAATTCTATCAAAGAATACAACATTCTTTAATAGTATACATAGTATAGTTATATTGTAAGAAAATTTTAAATAATTATATTTAATTTTTAGTGTCTAAATACGTGTGTGCCTTCAGAAATGCGTTTTTTATACATATATATTTTAAAAAGTAGAAGAAAATCAAAACGAGTAGATGATAAATCCAACGATGATCACCTATAACAAAAAGAAAACTATATTAATATGCAATCAAGAGTAATATAATGGCCTGACATATAAATCGTCCAATTCGCAGATGCACTTTTCAATTGAATACTCTATTTACTTTTATCAAATCTCTATTATCTCATGTAATGAAAATTAATTTTAAACACGTGATTTTACATTTACATAAAATATATAAAAATAAAGAAATAGGAAAAGTACAAATATTAAGTTACTACAAAAAATAATGTCTCGGTACTAAAATAACGTTATACTAAAGTGTATTAATTTTCAATAAAATCATTGATGTAACTTGAATTGTTTTCAGATGCACCCTTCGTTTTCATTTTCTCATTCAGTTTTCAAACTTTTCTCTTCAATTTCGATGGTAATTAATTGTAAGAATTCTTTGAATTAAACTCTTAGGGTGGGGCCTAAGAGTGGGGCTCATTAAAAACCGTTCCCGGTGTTATCATTTTCTTTGGTTTCAATTTAATTCGGATGTGGACATCTTTAGGATGCACATCTCGGGTCTTCAGAAGCGGTTACCTTGGTGGTACCGTGGTTAGACCTGGGCAATGGTATTTTACTTTCAGTATAATGTTTATCATATTTTATATGATATACATTCTATTGCAAGTAAAATCCAGCCAAAGACCGCTTACCATAAACATTATAATTGTAATTAGTTTCTTTTAACTTCCTAATTAATACCATATTCTTTTACTCTTTTCCTTGGTTCCGTCTATCCATTTCATCTATAGAAACTAATTACCTTATAATGTTTTTTAATAACTTTTATACATTTACAGGGGTACCGTACACTGCACTAATAAGAATTTTTAAATGCAATTTTCATTTTACTTTGTTYCGGAGAAGGATTAATTTTAATATTAGGTTGTCCCATAGATTCCTTCTTTTTTTTATACGAATTCAATAGACGATATTTATTGTTTAAGATATAATAAAAATGATAAGAATATACTACCATATA